>NW_025225109.1:0-78775 GCF_018294505.1 Triticum aestivum | reverse complement strand
AAGTACACGAAGTTGCAATGGCTAACTTTTAACTAAACAAATCCCAAGGAAAAGCTACTAGATGGATCTACTTATATAGGAGCAAGGGGTGGTGGCCAAGGAGGTGGGAGGACGTCCCAAGGCAGCCTAAAACTAAATCTAGGTCGTACAAGGCCAATGGGCCCAAGTGGAGGTGATGTAACACCTTTGGACTTGTAGTTTGACTCGGATTCTGCTGCAGCATCAGATTGTTTCGTCCACAACTCAACGCTCCGGACGAATTTGAAGGTGATTCCAATTGGGTTGGAAAGTGCACGAAATCTAGTTTCCAACAAAAAAAGAATCACCCAATTCGGAGTCCGTATGAAAAACTTGTGTGCGTTTTGAGTCAGGTGTGTCTGTGCAGTCCAAATCTGAATCCAGAACGTGAGAGACTTGGACTCTATCTTCTCTTGGGCCAAAAGTGACGTGAGAGAACTTTTTAGACAGCAAATAAACATCTCTTTCTTCCTTATCTTCATATGTGGATTGTACAAATGTCCCATACACCTGCAATTAGACAAAACACAAAAGTGTGTGAAGTATTTTTGTTCTGGATAACATAAATAGATTATTGAATAGTTTGCACTAGAAATCACCTGACAAATATGCATATATGCAATATTTTTTGTCATATCCAAGGTAGTCATGTCCTCATCATCCTCCCCTTCTTGAAAATAAAGCCGTCCTCGGCGTTGCTTAATCTGAAATGTGGCTAACAAAAGAGACAAGGTGTACATGTTGTATATGTATATGTCATCCATTTTTACTTCCCTAGATTTTTGCATATATGACACATGAATAGATGAGTAACTTGCATAGTTCATAAAATCTAAAGCCAAAAAATTAGCACAAGAAGTAGAAGGCATGAAAATATTGCAACTCAGTTTGCACATATAAGTGAAGCTCTTATTCATTTCAAAAGATTTACAATGTTCATCATTAAACCATCCCAACATTGGTGAATAAACCTTACTTGCATCAAATTTACATGCTACAACATGCTTAAATAAGCAAACATGCAATAAGTCATTCAACACAGAATCATCACCAAGATTAGAGGTCATATCAAAATGATTAAACATTGGTTCTTTTGCATCAATAGTTAATTCAATGGGTGCACTCAAAATTGTTGGTATTTCAGTTGTTTGATCACATGGTAAAGTCAAATTATCAACGTAGTCCTCTAAAATAGGTGGTGTGATCAAAGTAGTGGGTAGCTCATCAGATGGTGTATTCAAATTGACAAGGCATTCATCATTCTCATGTAGAGATGGAAGATCAGTACCTTTGTCATTACCTCTTATGATCAACTCAGATGATGTAGCCACTCTCGGGGGCGATGTGTCACATGGTGGAGGTGATGTAGTCCTGACAACAACGGATGTGGTTGTCATAGTATGCCTAGTAGTTGAAGGAACAATCATATCAACTCTTGGAATGTGCACCGTGCGCTTGTTCTCCTCGTGGCCAACACGTCGTTTTATTTCCTGTTCAGCTTTGCAAGCAAGATGAAACAAATGGTCCATAGGATAACACTCTTCATGAATTAGTATCTCTTGAATATCACGGTTTAATCCTCCGCAAAATCTATCCATAAAATCATCTTCACTTTCTTCTAAAGAGGAATGCAACAAGGTAGTTTGTAAATCATCATAATATTTTGTTACAGTTGCAACAAGGTAGTTTGAATATCACGTTGTCTACTATGCTTAGGGCTGTTTTGAAGAATAATAAGAAAATGTGGGAGGAATGCTTGCCTCATATTGAATTTGCTTATAATCGTTCATTGCATTCTACTACTAAGATGTGCCCTTTTGAAGTTGTGTATGGTTTCCTACCTCATGCACCTATTGATTTGTTGCCTCTTCCATCTTCGGAGAAGGTTAATTTTGATGCTAAACAACGTGCTGAATTGATTTTAAAAATGCATGAGTTAACTAAGGAAAACATTGAGCGCATGAATGCTAAATATAAACTTGCTGGAGATAAGGGTAGAAAACATGTTGTGTTTGCACCTGGAGATCTTGTTTGGTTACATTTGCGTAAGGATAGATTTTCTGATTTGCGCAAATCAAAGTTAATGCCACGTGCTGATGGTCCCTTTAAGGTGTTAGAGAAAATAAATGATAATGCATATAAACTTGACCTGCCTGCAGATTTTGGGGTTAGTCCCACTTTTAACATTGCAGATTTGAAGCCTTATTTGGGTGAGGAAGATGAACTTCCGTCGAGGACGACTTCATTTCAAGAAGGGGAGGATGATGAGGACATCAATACAATTGTTACACCCACAGCCCCTGCTGCTATACATACTGGACCAATTACTAGAGCTCGTGCACGCCAACTAAATTACCAGGTACTTTCGTTTCTTGGTAATGATTCTAATGTTCATGAGAATATGATGCTGCCTAAATTGGATACATTTGTTTTGCTTACAAATGAAGGGCCTAGCTTGGAGAAGGATGAACATTGGAGCAAGAACAAGCATGGAGATGATGGCATGCGCAAGGGGAACAAGAACGGAGTTACAAGTGATGATTTCAGGACTTTGAAGCCACCATAATGGGTGCATGAAGACTTGGACGAAATATACAAGATGCCACTTCATAAATTTCGTCCCGAGGCTATTTTAGGTGCTGCGTCACCTTATTATTGGGCCAGGCCCATGTAATTTTGAAATACATAAGTATAGGCTATTTTTAGAGTCCGTATGTGTGGGGAAACAAGAGATAGGGTTGATTTCGGACCCCTCCACCAAGGGCCACGAAATTCCCCCCCTCTTCCTCCATATATACAGCCCTTAGGGCATCGTTTAGACTTTGGGTTTTGTTTAGATTAAAAGTTCGCCATAGCTGCAACTTCGCGTACTTCGTTTGTGTTCAACGACCAGACAAAGGCGTCACAGAACCCCACCTTGATCAATAAAGCTTTCATCTTATATTCGCAATATCCAGATTGCAATCTCAGTTTCTTGCTTGTTCTTCGTTTGCTCGCAGGAAACAGACCCTCGTGGTCAGGTTGATCGTGCTCCGGCGTGGTCAATAACCTCTCGGAGTTGGTTTAGCGATTGCTAAGGCGCGACGTCCTCGCACGTTCGTAGTCGGATCGTCAAAGTCGACTTCCACCAAAGCGAAATCCATCATCTCATCGAAAGACGGGACACCTCCGCCTCTATCAAGTGGTATCAGTTTTCAGGTTGCTTGGTGAGAATTTCCAGTTTTCCTAGTTTAGATTTACTTTCTTACCTATTGTCCAAGAAAAAGCCACAAAAAAGAGTTAGATCTATTCATCCTTGGTCCAAGCCAGTCTGAGCCTTTGCAATTTTCTTTTCATTGATTGCATAGTTGAATTATCGATTGCATCGTCGTGTCGAGTTGCTGGTCTTAGTGTCTAGTTCGTTTAGAGTTTCGAGTTCTGTTCACATTAGTCACGCCACCGCTGCATCATTATCTCTTCCGCTGTCCACCACACATCCATCAATTTCCACCACGTGCTACCCACCATTCATTGTCATAATAATAGTTGAGATCGTTCACATCTTCACTTGATCCAATCTGCATCTTATCTAGTTTGTTTTGGAAAGAGGGAGAAAAAAAAGAGAGAAAAAAAACGAGAGAAAAAAAAGGAAAAAAAAAGTCAGAGAAAAAAAAAGGAGAGAAAGAAAAAAAAGTGTGAGGAAAAAAAAAGAGAGAAGAAAAAAAAAACAAAAAAATCGGCACAAACTTTTTCAGAGGAAAGTTGGAGACAAAGTTGTTGATATATCCTGCTTGGCTGTTGTTTCACCTCATTATCTTCACTGCTGTTGTGATCTTCACTTATATCTTGCTGTCAAGAGCTACTTAGTATCCTTCATTGATGCTAGTTGTGCTACGCCGTGACCTCATTAGTGTTCTAGGCTCGCGTCTCTAGTCCGGTCTAGCCTAGGACCAGCACAGTACCGTTGTTGAGCGTTTATTCAACATTGCATCTTTGAATTGATTATTGCTAATCTTTTGCTACCATATATAGCCAACCCAGCTCCACATATTTCTACACCGTGTATACGTACGCTCCCCTGGCAATCGCTTTACTCAATATTCGGAGTTACTTGACACCGCTGGTTGCCGATCACCGCCTGCTGCATCGTAAGAACTTGTAAGACATTGATACTTGCTTTACTGTGAGCGTTTTACCACCACATCCTAGTAGTTATAGGAACATTATTTTTGGGTTTTGTTTCTTGTTCTACTAATCATGACAGGATCCAGAGTCAATTCATGGGCTTTGTCGATCGCGGGAGACGTGCCACCACCTTTGCAAATACCACAACCGTCACGAGAGGTGCACAAACATCCAAATGCACATGATCAGGTTAATGTGTCTATACCACCATTTAATGGCCGTTTTAAACCTGCTTTATATATTGAATGGGAGTTCGACATAAAAAATATATTTGCTTCCCATAATTTCAATGAACATAAAAAGGTTAAGGTTGCGGTTGGTTCTTTCACTGGTTATGCTTTGGTTTGGTGGAGTGAATATTGTCGGTTACACCCTGATTATATACCTACTACTTGGGATGATTTGAAACTTGCCATGCGACATACTTTCGTCCCTGCTTATTATACTCGTGACATGATTAAGAAGTTGCAACACTCAAAACAAGGTAGTGAAACTGTAACAAAATATTATGATGATTTACAAACTACCTTGTGGCATTCCTCTTTAGAAGAAAGTGAAGATGATTTTATGGATAGATTTTGGGTAGGATTAAACCGTGATATTCAAGAGATACTAATTCATGAAGAGTGTTATCCTATGGACCATTTGTTTCATCTTGCTTGCAAAGCTGAACAGGAAATAAAACGACGTGTTGGCCACGAGGAGAACAAGCGCACGGTGCACATTCCAAGAGTTGATATGATTGTTCCTTCAACTACTAGGCATACTATGACAACCACATCCGTTGTTGTCAGGACTACATCACCTCCACCATGTGACACATCGCCCCCGAGAGTGGCTACATCATCTGAGTTGATCATAAGAGGTAATGACAAAGGTACTGATCTTCCATCTCTACATGAGAATGATGAATGCCTTGTCAATTTGAATGCACCATCTGATGAGCTACCCACTACTTTGATCACACCACCTATTTTAGAGGACTACGCTGATAATTTGACTTTGCCATGTGATCAAACAACTGAAATACCAACAATTTTGAGTGCACCCATTGAATTAACTATTGATGCAAAAGAACCAATGTTTAATCATTTTGATATGACCTGATAGAGGCAGAGGTGTCCCGTCTTTCGATGAGATGATGGATATCGCTTTGGTGGAAGTCGACTTTGACGATCCGACTACGAACGTGCGAGGACGTCGCGCCTTAGCAATCGCTAAACCAACTTCGAGAGGTTATTGACCACGTCGGAGCACGATCAACCTGACCACGAGGGTCTGTTTCCTGCGAGCAAACGAAGAACAAGCAAGAAACTAAGATTGCAATCTGGATATTGCGAATATAAGATGAAAGCTTTATTGATCAAGGTGGGGTTCTGTGACGCCTTTGTCTGGTCGTTGAACACAAACGAAGTACGCGAAGTTGCAGCTATGGCGAACTTTTAATCTAAACAAAACCCAAAGTCTAAACGATGCCCTAAGGGCTGTATATATGGAGGAAGAGGGGGGGAATTTCGTGGCCCTTGGTGGAGGAGTCCGAAATCAACCCTATCTCTTGTTTCCCCACACATACGGACTCTAAAAATAGCCTATACTTATGTATTTCGAAATTACATGGGCCTAGCCCAATAATAAGGTGACGCAGCACCTAAAATAGCCTCGGGACGAAATTTATGAAGTGGCATCTTGTATATTTCGTCCAAGGCTTCATGCACCCATTATGGTGGCTTCAAAGTCCTGAAATCATCACTTGTAACTCCGTTCTTGTTCCCCTTGCGCATGCCATCATCTCCATGCTTGTTCTTGCTCCAATGTTCATCCTTCTCCAAGCTAGGCCCTTCATTTGTAAGCAAAACAAATGTATCCAATTTAGGCAGCATCATATTCTCATGAACATTAGAATCATTACCAAGAAACGAAAGTACCTGGTAATTTAGTTGGCGTGCACGAGCTCTAGTAATTGGTCCAGTATGTATAGCAGCAGGGGCTGTGGGTGTAACAATTGTATTGATGTCCTCATCAGAGTTGGTGGCATGCGCAAGGGGATCAAGAACGGAGTTACAAGTGATGATTTCAGGACTTTTAAGCCGCCATAAGGAGTGCATGAAGCCTTGGACGAAATATACAAGATGCCACTTCATAATATTCGTCCATAGGCTATTCTAGGTGCTGCGTCACCTTATTAATGGGCCAGGCCCATGTAATTTCGAAATACTTAAGTATAGGCTATTTTTAGAGTCCGTATGTGTGGGGAAACAAGAGTTAGGGTTGGTTTCGGACCCCACCCTCAAGGGCCACGAAATTCCCCCCTCTTCCTCCATATATACAGCCCTTAGGGCGTCGTTTAGACTTTGGGTTTTGTTTAGATTAAAAGTTCGCCATAGCTGCAACTTCGCGTACTTCGTTTGTGTCCAACGACCAGACCAAGACGTCACAGAACCCCACCTTGATCAATAAAGCTTTCATCTTATATTCGCAATATCCTGATTGCAATCTCAGTTTCTTGCTTGTTCTTCGTTTGCTCGCAGGAAACAGACCCTCGTGGTCAGGTTGATCGTGCTCCGGCGTGGTCAATAACCCTCGGAAGTTGGTTTAGCGATTGCTAAGGCGCGACGTCTCGCACGTTCGTAGTCGGATCGTCAAGGTCGACTCCCACAGAAAACGATAGCCACCATCTCATCGAAACATCGGGACACCTTAGCCTCTATCAAGTGGTATCAGATTTCCAGGTTGCTCGGTGAGATTTTACAGTTTTTCGTAGATTAGATCGAGTCTGTTCTTCATACCTACAGTCCACGAAAAAGCCAGAAAAAAAATTAGGGTTAGTTCATCATATCCGAACCAATCTGAGCCTTTGCATAACCTTTTTAGGGTTTTTGCTTTGTTGAATTTGCGGTTGCATTGTCGTGTCAAGTTGCTGGTCTTAGAGTCTAGTCTTTTAGAGTTTCGAGTTCTGGTCATAAGTTGTCACGCCGCCGCCGCACCATCATCATCGCCCATCTACCACTTTTGCTTATCCGCCACCGCTCTGAATCCATATCCATATACCACCACCAATCCGTATCCATATACCACCACCAATCTGTATCCATATACCACCACCGCTACCATATACCACCACCGCTGCCATATACCACAACCATATATCCACCACCAATCCGAGTTCTTCTCATATTAGGTTTGTTCTTGAGATCAATCTAAATTCCGATTCGTTTTTCCTTGCCTGCGTAGGTCTCGGAAAAAAAAGAGTCTGGAGACCCCCGGGCAGTTTTTAGGCCAGAACTTTCACGGGCAAATTTTTTTCCCTATCCTATTTTTAGGGTTTTCTAAGTCTTTTGAGCCACGTGCCATCATAGTGATTTTTTGTCGCATTTTTTCGTCGTCGCTTCCCTGATTTCTGAAAAAAAAGTGAAAAAAAAATTTCGTGCCCATCCTATCAGTTTTACGAGGGAAGAGTTTTGAGACACTCGCCATTATAGTGATTTTTTGCAAAAAAAAGAGGAGCGCAAAAAAAAGGAGCGCAAAAAAAAGAGCGAAAAAAAACTTCCAGAGTGTGCTTTTCCCTTATTTACGTGCAGCGCCGTGATTTTGTTCGTGTTCTAGGCTCGCGTCTCTAGCACGGTCTAGCCTAGGACCAGCACAGTACCGTCGTTGAGCGTTTATTCAACTTTGCATCTCTGAATTGATTATTGCTGACCCTTTTTGCTACCATACTATAAGCCTTCCCAGCTCCACATACATCTACGTCGTGCGTTTGACTCTCCCTGGCAATCGCTCTACCCAAGCTTTTGAGAGTTTTGACTACAACGGTTGCCGATCACCGCCTGCTGCTGGGTAAGAACTGGTAAGAATTTGAGATTTGCTTGACGGATTTGTGACACCCGCTACCACCACCACTTGTTAGTAGTCTGTAGGATCATATTCTTGTGTGTTTCTATTGCTGCTAACCATGCCAGGATCACAAGCCGACGAGACTGACTGGGAGAACTTGACGAACAAGGAGCTTCATGATACGTTTCAGCAAATGATGAATGGACAGGTGCAAGATGTGATAAACAGATTTGAAGAGGCCATGAAGAAGATAGATGGCATGGAGAAGACGTTTGAAACAAAGCTCGATAACAAGTTTGCTGAATTGCTTTCGCGTTTTCCACCACCACCACCGGCTGCTCCTGCCGCACCTCTGCAACAACAGCAACAACACCGACTACCTCCACGTCGGGAAACAGCCCTCCGCCGAGCGAGCCATGTCCCTCTTCAGTCGGGCCAAACCGCTGGTGCTGCTGTTGATACTTCTGTGGCTCCTACTGCTGATGTGGTGGAGGATGATTATGTGGGAGATTATGAGGATGAGGTTGATCAAAATCAGAACTACGTGCCACCACTAGCACAGCAACCACCAGGTCGTCCACATGCAAATAATGGCAATGGTAGGGCTCACCCTCAGGTACGAGATCATGACCATCTCCCTAATGATAGAGGCAAAGGTGTCCCGTCTTTCGATGAGATGATGGATATCGCTTTGGTGGCAGTCGACTTTGACGATCCGACTACGAACGTGCGTGGACGTCGCGCCTTAGCAATCGCTAAACCAACTCCGAGAGGTTATTGACCACGCCGGAGCACGATCAACCTGACCACGAGGGTCTGTTTCCTGCGAGCAAACGAAGAACAAGCAAGAAACTAAGATTGCAATCTGGATATTGCGAATATAAGATGAAAGCTTTATTGATCAAGGTGGGGTTCTGTGACGCCTTTGTCTGGTCGTTGAACACAAACGAAGTACGCGAAGTTGCAGCTATGGCGAACTTTTAATCTAAACAAAACCCAAAGTCTAAACGATGCCCTAAGGGCTGTATATATGGAGGAAGAGGGGGGAATTTCGTGGCCCTTGGTGGAGGGGTCCGAAATCAACCCTATCTCTTGTTTCCCACACATACGGACTCTAAAAATAGCCTATACTTATGTATTTCGAAATTACATGGGCCTGGCCCAATAATAAGGTGACGCAGCACCTAAAATAGCCTCGGGACGAAATTTATGAAGTGGCATCTTGTATATTTCGTCCAAGGCTTCATGCACCCATTATGGTGGCTTCAAAGTCCTGAAATCATCACTTGTAACTCCGTTATTGTTTCCCTTGCGCATGCCATCATCTCCATGCTTGTTCTTGCTCCAATGTTCATCCTTCTCCAAGCTAGGCCCTTCATTTGTAAGCAAAACAAATGTATCCAATTTAGGCAGCATCATATTCTCATGAACATTAGAATCATTACCAAGAAACGAAAGTACCTGGTAATTTAGTTGGCGTGCACGAGCTCTAGTAATTGGTCCAGTATGTATAGCAGCAGGGGCTGTGGGTGTAACAATTGTATTGATGTCCTCATCAAAAACATTGAGCGTATGAATGCTAAATATAAACTTGCTGGAGATAAGGGTAGAAAACATGTTGTGTTTGCACCTGGAGATCTTGTTTGGTTACATTTGCGTAAGGATAGATTTCCTGATTTGCGCAAATCAAAGTTAATGCCACGTGCTGATGGTCCCTTTAAGGTGTTAGAGAAAATAAATGATAATGCATATAAACTTGAGCTGCCTGCAGATTTTGGGGTTAGTCCCACTTTTAACATTGCAGATTTGAAGCCTTAGTTGGGTGAGGAAGATGAACTTCCGTCGAGGACGACTTCATTTCAAGAAGGGGAGGATGATGAGGACATCAATACAATTGTTACACCCACAGCCCCTGCTGCTATACATACTGGACCAATTACTAGAGCTCGTGCACGCCAACTAAATTACCAGGTACTTTCGTTTCTTGGTAATGATTCTAATGTTCATGAGAATATGATGCTGCCTAAATTGGATACATTTGTTTTGCTTACAAATGAAGGGCCTAGCTTGGAGAAGGATGAACATTGGAGCAAGAACAAGAATGGAGTTACAAGTGATGATTTCAGGACTTTGAAGCCACCATAATGGGTGCATGAAGCCTTGGACGAAATATACAAGATGCCACTTCATAAATTTCGTCCCGAGGCTATTTTAGGTGCTGCGTCACCTTATTATTGGGCCAGGCCCATGTAATTTCGAAATACATAATTATAGGCTATTTTTAGAGTCCGTATGTGTGGGGAAACAAGAGATAGGGTTGATTTCGGACCCCTCCACCAAGGGCCACGAAATTCCCCCCCTCTTCCTCCATATATACAACCCTTAGGGCATCGTTTAGACTTTGGGTTTTGTTTAGATTAAAAGTTCGCCATAGCTGCAACTTCGCGTACTTCGTTTGTGTTCAACGACCAGACAAAGGCGACACAGAACCCCACCTTGATCAATAAAGCTTTCATCTTATATTCGCAATATCCAGATCGCAATCTTAGTTTCTTGCTTGTTCTTCGTTTGCTCGCAGGAAACAGACCCTCGTGGTCAGGTTGATCGTGCTCCGGCGTGGTCAATAACCTCTCGGAGTTGGTTTAGCGATTGCTAAGGCGCGACGTCCTCGCACATTCGTAGTCGGATCGTCAAAGTCGACTTCCACCAAAGCGATATCCATCATCTCATCGAAAGACGGGACACCTTTGCCTCTATCAGGTCGTATCCAAGGTAGTCATGTCCTCATCAGATTATGATGCTGCCTAAATTGGATACATTTGTTTTGCTTACAAATGAAGGGCCTAGCTTGGAGAAGGATGAACATTGGAGCAAGAATACGCATGGAGTTGATGGCATGCACAAGGGGATCAAGAACGGAGTTACAAGTGATGGTTTCAGGACTTTGAAGCCGCCATAAGGAGTAGATGAAGCCTTGGACGAAATATACAAGATGCCACTTCATAATATTCGTCCATAGGCTATTCTAGGTGCTGCGTCACCTTATTAATGGGCCAGGCCCATGTAATTTCGAAATACTTAAGTATAGGCTATTTTTAGAGTCCGTATGTGTGGGGAAACAAGAGTTAGGGTTGGTTTCGGACCCCACCCTCAAGGGACACGAAATTCCCCCTCTTCCTCCATATATACAGCCCTGAGGGCGTCGTTTAGACTTTGGGTTTTGTTTAGATTAAAAGTTCGCCATAGCTGCAACTTCGCGTACTTCGTTTGTGTCCAACAACCAGACCAAGACGTCACAGAACCCCACCTTGATCAATAAAGCTTTCATCTTATATTCGCAATATCCCGATTGCAATCTCAGTTTCTTGCTTGTTCTTCGTTTGCTCGCAGGAAACAGACCCTCGTGGTCAGGTTGATCGTGCTCCGGCGTGGTCAATAACCCTCGGAAGTTGGTTTAGCGATTGCTAAGGCGCGACGTCTCGCACGTTCGTAGTCGGATCGTCAAGGTCGACTCCCACAGAAAACGATAGCCACCATCTCATCGAAACATCGGGACACCTTAGCCTCTATCAAGTGGTATCAGATTTCCAGGTTGCTCGGTGAGATTTTACAGTTTTTCGTAGATTAGATCGAGTCTGTTCTTCATACCTACAGTCCACGAAAAAGCCAGAAAAAAAATTAGGGTTAGTTCATCATATCCGAACCAATCTGAGCCTTTGCATAACCTTTTTAGGGTTTTTGCTTTGTTGAATTTGCGGTTGCATTGTCGTGTCAAGTTGCTGGTCTTAGAGTCTAGTCTTTTAGAGTTTCGAGTTCTGGTCATAAGTTGTCACGCCGCCGCCGCACCATCATCATCGCCCATCTACCACTTTTGCTTATCCGCCACCGCTCTGAATCCATATCCATATACCACCACCAATCCGTATCCATATACCACCACCAATCTGTATCCATATACCACCACTGCTGCCATATACCACAACCATATATCCACCACCAATCGGAGTTCTTCTCATATTAGGTTTGTTCTTGAGATCAATCTAAATTCCGATTCGTTTTTCCTTGCCTGCGTAGGTCTCGGAAAAAAAAGAGTCTGGAGACCCCCGGGCAGTTTTTAGGCCAAAATTTTCACGGGCAAATTTTTTTCCCTATCCTATTTTTAGGGTTTTCTAAGTCTTTTGAGCCACGTGCCATCATAGTGATTTTTTGTCGCATTTTTTCGTCGTCGCTGCCCTGATTTCTGAAAAAAAAAGTGAAAAAAAAATTTCGTGCCCATCCTATCAGTTTTACGAGGGAAGAGTTTTGAGACACTCGCCATTATAGTGATTTTTTGCAAAAAAAAAGAGGAGCGCAAAAAAAAGGAGCGCAAAAAAAAGAGCGAAAAAAAACTTCCAGAGTGTGCTTTTCCCTTATTTACGTGCAGCGCCGTGATTTTGTTCGTGTTCTAGGCTCGCGTCTCTAGCACGGTCTAGCCTAGGACCAGCACAGTACCGTCGTTGAGCGTTTATTCAACTTTGCATCTCTGAATTGATTATTGCTGACCCTTTTTGCTACCATACTATAAGCCTTCCCAGCTCCACATACATCTACGTCGTGCGTTTGACTCTCCCTGGCAATCGCTCTACCCAAGCTTTTGAGAGTTTTGACTACAACGGTTGCCGATCACCGCCTGCTGCTGGGTAAGAACTGGTAAGAATTCGAGATTTGCTTGACGGATTTGTGACACCCGCTACCACCACCACTTGTTAGTAGTCTGTAGGATCATATTCTTGTGTGTTTCTATTGCTGCTAACCATGCCAGGATCACAAGCCGACGAGACTGACTGGGAGAACTTGACGAACAAGGAGCTTCATGATACGTTTCAGCAAATGATGAATGGACAGGTGCAAGATGTGATAAACAGATTTGAAGAGGCCATGAAGAAGATAGATGGCATGGAGAAGACGTTTGAAACAAAGCTCGATAACAAGTTTGCTGAATTGCTTTCGCGTTTTCCACCACCACCACCGGCTGCTCCTGCCGCACCTCTGCAACAACAGCAACAACACCGACTACCTCCACGTCGGGAAACAGCCCTCCGCCGAGCGAGCCGTGTCCCTCTTCAGTCGGGCCAAACCGCTGGTGCTGCTGTTGATACTTCTGTGGCTCCTACTGCTGATGTGGTGGAGGATGATTATGTGGGAGATTATGAGGATGAGGTTGATCAAAATCAGAACTACGTGCCACCACTAGCACAGCAACCACCAGGTCGTCCACATGCAAATAATGGCAATGGTAGGGCTCACCCTCAGGTACGAGATCATGACCATCTCCCTAATGATAGAGGCAAAGGTGTCCCGTCTTTCGATGAGATGATGGATATCGCTTTGGTGGCAGTCGACTTTGACGATCCGACTACGAACGTGCGTGGACGTCGCGCCTTAGCAATCGCTAAACCAACTCCGAGAGGTTATTGACCACGCCGGAGCACGATCAACCTGACCACGAGGGTCTGTTTCCTGCGAGCAAACGAAGAACAAGCAAGAAACTAAGATTGCAATCTGGATATTGCGAATATAAGATGAAAGCTTTATTGATCAAGGTGGGGTTCTGTGACGCCTTTGTCTGGTCGTTGAACACAAACGAAGTACGCGAAGTTGCAGCTATGGCGAACTTTTAATCTAAACAAAACCCAAAGTCTAAACGATGCCCTAAGGGCTGTATATATGGAGGAAGAGGGGGGAATTTCGTGGCCCTTGGTGGAGGGGTCCGAAATCAACCCTATCTCTTGTTTCCCCACACATACGGACTCTAAAAATAGCCTATACTTATGTATTTCGAAATTACATGGGCCTGGCCCAATAATAAGGTGACGCAGCACCTAAAATAGCCTCGGGACGAAATTTATGAAGTGGCATCTTGTATATTTCGTCCAAGGCTTCATGCACCCATTATGGTGGCTTCAAAGTCCTGAAATCATCACTTGTAACTCCATTCTTGTTCTTGCTCCAATGTTCATCCTTCTCCAAGCTAGGCCCTTCATTTGTAAGCAAAACAAATGTATCCAATTTAGGCAGCATCATATTCTCATGAACATTAGAATCACTACCAAGAAACGAAAGTACCTCGTAATTTAGTTGGCGTGCACGAGCTCTAGTAATTGGTCCAGTATGTATAGCAGCAGGGGCTGTGGGTGTAACAATTGTGATGAGGACATCAATACAATTGTTACACCCACAGCCCCTGCTGCTATACATACTGGACCAATTACTAGAGCTCGTGCACGCCAACTAAATTACCAGGTACTTTCGTTTCTTGGTAATGATTCTAATGTTCATGAGAATATGATGCTGCCTAAATTGGATACATTTGTTTTGCTTACAAATGAAGGGCCTAGCTTGGAGAAGGATGAACATTGGAGCAAGAACAAGAATGGAGTTACAAGTGATGATTTCAGGACTTTGAAGCCACCATAATGGGTGCATGAAGCCTTGGACGAAATATACAAGATGCCACTTCATAAATTTCGTCCCGAGGCTATTTTAGGTGCTGCGTCACCTTATTATTGGGCCAGGCCCATGTAATTTCGAAATACATAATTATAGGCTATTTTTAGAGTCCGTATGTGTGGGGAAACAAGAGATAGGGTTGATTTCGGACCCCTCCACCAAGGGCCACGAAATTCCCCCCCTCTTCCTCCATATATACAGCCCTTAGGGCATCGTTTAGACTTTGGGTTTTGTTTAGATTAAAAGTTCGCCATAGCTGCAACTTCGCGTACTTCGTTTGTGTTCAACGACCAGACAAAGGCGTCACAGAACCCCACCTTGATCAATAAAGCTTTCATCTTATATTCGCAATATCCAGATCGCAATCTTAGTTTCTTGCTTGTTCTTCGTTTGCTCGCAGGAAACAGACCCTCGTGGTCAGGTTGATCGTGCTCCGGCGTGGTCAATAACCTCTCGGAGTTGGTTTAGCGATTGCTAAGGCGCGACGTCCTCGCACGTTCGTAGTCGGATCGTCAAAGTCGACTTCCACCAAAGCGATATCTATCATCTCATCGAAAGACGGGACACCTTTGCCTCTATCAAGTGGTATCAGATTTCCAGGTTGCTCGGTGAGATTTTACAGTTTTTCGTAGTTTAGATCGAGTCTGTTCTTCATACCTACAGTCCACGAAAAAGCCACAAAAAAAAATTTAGGGTTAGTTCATCATATCCGAACCAATCTGAGCCTTTGCATAATCTTTTTAGGGTTTTGCTTTGTTGAATTTGCGGTTGCATCGTCGTGTCTAGTTGCTGGTCTTAGAGTCTAGTCTTTTAGAGTTTCGAGTTCTGGTCATAAGTTGTCACGCCGCCGCCGCACCATCATCATCGCCCCTGCCATCTACCACCACCGCTCCGAATCCGTATCCATATACCACCACCAATCCGTGTCCATATACCACCACCGATCCATATCCATATACTACCACCACCGCTGCCATATACCACCACCATATATCCATCACCAATCCGAGTTCCTTGATTATTAGGGTTGTTTTCGAGATCCATCTAGTTTCCGATTCGTGTTTCCTTGCCGGAGTAGGTTTCGAAAAAAAAAGAGTCGGGTAGCCACGCTCCGTTTAGGCCCAAAAATTTTCGAAAACGCATTTTTCGAAAAAATTTCTGGCTATCCTATTTTTAGGTGTTTCTGACTGTTTTGAGACAGGTGCCATTATAGGAAGTTTTTCTTGACCCGTTTCCAGTTTTTGGGTCCGGGCAGTCAAAAAAAAAATTGGTCGAAAAAATTTCGTGCCTTTCCTGTCAGTTTGAGCTAAGAAGAGTTTTGAGACACTCGCCATTATAGTGATTTTTCGCAAAAAAAAGCAGCGCAAAAAAAAAGAGCGCAAAAAAAAAATAGTGCAAAAAAAAAAGAGCGAAAAAAAATTCAGAGTGTGCTTTTCCCTTGTTTACGTGCCGCGCCGTGATTTTGTTGGTGTTCTAGGCTCGCGTCTCTAGCACAGTCTAGCCTAGGACCAGCACAGTACCGTCGTTGAGCGTTTATTCAACTTTGCATCTCTGAATTGATTATTGCTGACCCTTTTTGCTACCATACTATAAGCCTTCCCAGCTCCACATACATCTACGTCGTGTGTTTGACTCTCCCTGGTAATCGCTCTATCCAAGCTTTGAGAGTTTTTGACTACAACGGTTGCCAATCACCGCCTGCTGCTGGGTAAGAACTGGTGAGAATTTGAGATTTGCTTGACGGATTTGTGATACACCACCACCACTTCTTATTACCGCGGATGGTGGATATGAGTCCGCTAGTGACTATGATGAGGAGACTTTGGCTCTTATTACACGTGAAGAACATGGTGGAGATGATTCTGATCATGAGACGCAATACATGGCTCCTGAAGACGCTGACAGGTATGAATGTTTAGTTGCTCAACGTGTTTTGAGTGTGCAGGTCACACAAGCTGAGCAAAATCAGAGGCACAATTTGTTCCATACCAAGGGAGTTGTGAAGGAACGTTCTGTGCGCGTCATCATAGATGGAGGGAGCTGCAACAACTTGGCTAGCATGGAGATAGTGGAGAAGCTTTCTCTCACCACAAGACCACATCCACATCCTTACTACATCCAATGGTTCAACAACAGCGGCAAGGTTAAGGTAACACGTACTGTTCGTGTGCATTTTAGTATCTCTACATATGCTGATTATGTTGATTGTGATGTGGTACCTATGCAAGCATGTTCCTTATTACTTGGTAGACCATGGCAATTTGATAAAAATTCTGTACACCATGGTAGAAACAATCACTATACTCTTGTTCATAAGGATAAAAATATTACTTTGCTTCCTATGACTCCTGATTCCATTTTGAAAGATGATATTAATAGAGCTAATAAAGCACAACAGGAGAAGAATAAGAGTGAAAATCAGATTGTGGCAAAAGAATTTGAGCAACAAATGAAGCCTAATAATAAGCCATCTAATGTTGCTTCTGAAATTAAATTGAAAAGTGCATGTTTATTTGCCACCAAATCTGATATTGATGAGCTAGATTTCAGCAAATCTGTTTGCTATGCTTTTGTGTGCAAAGAGGCATTATTTTCATTCGAGGACGTGCCTTCCTCTTTGCCTCCTGCTGTCACTAACATTTTGCAGGAGTTCGCTGACGTTTTTCCACAAGACGTGCCACCGGGATTACCGCCTATTCGAGGGATTGAGCATCAGATTGACTTAATTCCCGGTGCTTCACTGCCAAACCGTGCACCATACCGTACCAATCCAGAGGAGACGAAGGAGATTATGCGTCAAGTACAAGAGCTTCTCGACAAAGGTTATATACGCGAATCCCTTAGTCCTTGTGCTGTTCCTATTATTCTAGTGCCGAAAAAGGATGGTACATCACGTATGTGTGTTGATTGTAGAGGCATTAATAATATTACTATTCGTTATCGTCATCCTATTCCTAGGCTAGATGATATGCTTGATGAATTGAGTGGCTCTACAATATTCTCCAAAGTTGATTTGCGTAGTGGCTACCATCAAATTCGTATGAAATTGGGAGATGAATGGAAGACAACATTTAAAACTAAGTTTGGATTATATGAGTGGTTAGTCATGCCTTTTGGGTTAACTAATGCACCTAGTACTTTCATGAGATTAATGAACGAAGTTTTACGTGCTTTCATTGGACGATTTGTGGTAGTTTACTTTGATGACATATTGATTTATAGCAGATCTTTGGAAGAACATTTGGAACATTTACATGCTGTTTTTATTGCTTTACGTGATGCACGTTTGTTTGGTAACCTTGGGAAGTGCACCTTTTGCACCGACCGAGTATCTTTTCTTGGCTATGTTGTTACTCCACAGGGAATTGAAGTTGATAAAGCCAAGATTGAAGCTATTGAGAGTTGGCCGCAGCCCAAAACGGTCACACACGTGAGGAGTTTTCTTGGCCTCGCTGGATTCTATAGGCGTTTTGTGAGAGATTTCAGCACCATTGCTGCACCTCGCAATGAGCTTACAAAGAAAGATGTGCCTTTTCTTTGGGGTACCGCACAAGAAGAAGCCTTCTCGGTATTGAAAGATAAGTTGACACATGCTCCTTTACTCCAACTTCCTGATTTTAATAAGACTTTTGAGCTTGAATGTGATGCTATTGGAATTGGATTAGGAGGTGTGTTATTACAAGATGGCAAACCTGTTGCATACTTTTCTGAAAAATTGAGTGGGCCTAGTCTGAATTATTCTACTTATGATCAAGAATTATATGCTCTTGTTCGGACTTTAGAAACATGGCAACATTATTTATGGCCCAAAGAATTTGTTATACATTCTGATCATGAATCTTTGAAACATATTAAAAGTCAAGCTAAACTGAATCGTAGACATGCTAAATGGGTTGAATTCATTGAGACTTTCCCTTATGTCATTAAACACAAGAAGGGAAAAGAAAATGTTATTGCTGATGCATTGTCTCGTCGCTATACTATTCTTTCACAACTTGACTTCAAAATATTTGGTTTGGAGACCATCAAAGATCAATATGTGCATGATGCTGATTTTAAAGATGTAATGCAGAATTGTAAAGAAGGAAGAATGTGGAACAAGTTTGTTGTTAACGATGGATTTGTGTTTCGTGCTAACAAGCTATGCATTCCAGCTAGCTCCGTTCGTCTTTTGTTGTTGCAGGAGGCGCATGGAGGAGGATTAATGGGACACTTTGGCGTGAAGAAGACGGAGGACGTACTTGCTACACATTTCTTTTGGCCAAAGATGAGACGGGATGTTGAGCGTTTTATTGCTCGCTGCACTACATGTCAAAAAGCTAAGTCACGACTCAATCCTCATGGTTTATATATGCCTTTGCCTGTACCTAGTGTTCCTTGGGAGGATATATCAATGGACTTTGTTTTAGGTTTACCTCGAACAAAGAAGGGGAGGGATAGCATATTTGTTGTCGTGGATAGATTCTCGAAAATGGCACACTTTATACCATGTCATAAAAGCGATGATGCTGTTAATGTTGCTGATTTGTTCTTTCGTGAAATTATTCGCTTGCATGGTGTGCCAAATACTATTGTTTCAGATCGTGATACTAAATTTCTTAGCCACTTTTGGAGATGTTTATGGGCTAAGTTGGGGACTAATCTGCTTTTTAGTACTACTTGTCACCCCCAAACCGATGGACAAACTGAAGTAGTCAATAGAACGTTGTCTACTATTCTTAGGGCTGTTTTGAAGAATAATAAGAAAATGTGGGAGGAATGCTTGCCTCATATTGAATTTGCTTATAATCGTTCATTGCATTCTACTACTAAGATGTGCCCTTTTGAAGTTGTGTATGGTTTCCTACCTCGTGCACCTATTGATTTGTTGCCTCTTCCATCTTCGGAGAAGGTTAATTTTGATGCTAAACAACGTGCTGAATTGATTTTAAAAATGCATGAGTTAACTAAGGAAAACATTGAGCGCATGAATGCTAAATATAAACTTGCTGGAGATAAGGGTAGAAAACATGTTGTGTTTGCACCTGGAGATCTTGTTTGGTTACATTTGCGTAAGGATAGATTTCCTGATTTGCGCAAATCAAAGTTAATGCCACGTGCTGATGGTCCCTTTAAGGTGTTAGAGAAAATAAATGATAATGCATATAAACTTGAGCTGCCTGCAGATTTTGGGGTTAGTCCCACTTTTAACATTGCAGATTTGAAGCCTTATTTGGGTGAGGAAGATGAACTTCCGTCGAGGACGACTTCATTTCGAGAAGGGGAGGATGATGAGGACATCAATACAATTGTTACACCCACAGCCCCTGTGATAGAGGCAAAGGTGTCCCGTCTTTCGATGAGATGGTGGATTTCGCTTTGGTGGAAGTCGACTTTGACGATCCGACTACGAACGTGCGAGGACGTCGCGCCTTAGCAATCGCTAAACCAACTCCGAGAGGTTATTGACCACGCCGGAGCACGATCAACCTGACCACGAGGGTCTGTTTCCTGCGAGCAAACGAAGAACAAGCAAGAAACTAAGATTGCAATCTGGATATTGCGAATATAAGATGAAAGCTTTATTGATCAAGGTGGGGTTCTGTGACGCCTTTGTCTGGTCGTTGAACACAAACGAAGTACGCGAAGTTGCAGCTATGGCGAACTTTTAATCTAAACAAAACCCAAAGTCTAAACGATGCCCTAAGGGCTGTATATATGAAGGAAGAGGGGGGAATTTCGTGGCCCTTGGTGGAGGGGTCCGAAATCAACCCTATCTCTTGTTTCCCCACACATACGGACTCTAAAAATAGCCTATACTTATGTATTTCGAAATTACATGGGCCTGGCCCAATAATAAGGTGACGCAGCACCTAAAATAGCCTCGGGACAAAATTTATGAAGTGGCATCTTGTATATTTCGTCCAAGGCTTCATGCACCCATTATGGTGGCTTCAAAGTCCTGAAATCATCACTTGTAACTCCGTTCTTGTTCCCCTTGCGCATGCCATCATCTCCATGCTTGTTCTTGCTCCAATGTTCGTCCTTCTCCAAGCTAGGCCCTTCATTTGTAAGCAAAACAAATGTATCCAATTTAGGCAGCATCATATTCTCATGAACATTAGAATCATTACCAAGAAACGAAAGTACCTGGTAATTTAGTTGGCGTGCACGAGCTCTAGTAATTGGTCCAGTATGTATAGCAGCAGGGGCTGTGGGTGTAACAATTGTATTGATGTCCTCATCATCCTCCCCTTCTTGAAATGAAGTCGTCCTCGACGGAAGTTCATCTTCCTCACCCAAATAAGGCTTCAAATCTGCAATGTTAAAAGTGGGACTAGCCCCAAAATCTGCAGGCAGCTCAAGTTTATATGCATTATCATTTATTTTCTCTAACACCTTAAAGGGACCATCAGCACGTGGCATTAACTTTGATTTGCGCAAATCAGGAAATCTATCCTTACGCAAATGTAACCAAACAAGATCTCCAGGTGCAAACACAACATGTTTTCTACCCTTATCTCCAGCAAGTTTATATTTAGCATTCATGCGCTCAATGTTTTCCTTAGTTAACTCATGCATTTTTAAAATCAATTCAGCACGTTGTGGAGCATCAAAATTAACCTTCTCCGAAGATGGAAGAGGCAACAAATCAATAGGTGCACGAGGTAGGAAACCATACACAACTTCAAAAGGGCACATCTTAGTAGTAGAATGCAATGAACGATTATAAGCAAATTCAATATGAGGCAAGCATTCCTCCCACATTTTCTTATTATTCTTCAAAACAGCCCTAAGCATAGTAGACAACGTTCTATTGACTACTTCAGTTTGTCCATCAGTTTGGGGGTGACAAGTAGTACTAAAAAGCAGTTTAGTCCCCAACTTAGCCCATAAACATCTCCAAAAATGGCTAAGAAATTTAGTATCACGATCTGAAACAATAGTATTTGGCACACCATGCAAGCGAATAATTTCACGAAAGAACAAATCAGCAACATTAACAGCATCATCGCTTTTAAGACATGGTATAAAGTGTGCCATTTTCGAGAATCTATCCACGACAACAAATATGCTATCCCTCCCCTTCTTTGTTCGAGGTAAACCTAAAACAAAGTCCATAGATATATCCTCCCAAGGAACACTAGGTACAGGCAAAGGCATATATAAACCATGAGGATTGAGTCGTGACTTAGCTTTTTGACATGTAGTGCATCGAGCAATAAAACGCTCAACATCCCGTCTCATCTTTGGCCAAAAGAAATGTGTAGCAAGTACGTCCTCCGTCTTCTTCACGCCAAAGTGTCCCATTAATCCTCCTCCATGCGCCTCCTGCAACAACAAAAGATGAACGGAGCTAGCTGGAATGCATAGCTTGTTAGCACGAAACACAAATCCATCGTTAACGAGAAACTTGTTCCACATTCTTCCTTCTTTACAATTCTGCATTACATCTTTAAAATCAGCATCATGCACATATTGATCTTTGATGGTCTCCAAACCAAATATTTTGAAGTCAAGTTGTGAAAGCATAGTATAGCGGCGAGACAATGCATCAGCAATAACATTTTCTTTTCCCTTCTTGTGTTTAATGACATAAGGGAAAGTCTCAATGAATTCAACCCATTTAGCATGTCTACGATTCAGTTTAGCTTGACTTTTAATATGTTTCAAAGATTCATGATCAGAATGTATAACAAATTCTTTGGGCCATAAATAATGTTGCCATGTTTCTAAAGTCCGAACAAGAGCATATAATTCTTTATCATAAGTAGAATAATTCAGACTAGGCCCACTCAATTTTTCAGAAAAGTATGCAACAGGTTTGCCATCTTGTAATAACACACCTCCTAATCCAATTCCACTAGCATCACATTCAAGCTCAAAAGTCTTATTAAAATCAGGAAGTTGGAGTAAAGGAGCATGTGTCAACTTATCTTTCAATACCGTGAAGGCTTCTTCCTGTGCGGTAGCCCAAAGAAAAGGCACATCTTTCTTTGTAAGCTCATTGAGAGGTGCAGCAATGGTGCTGAAATCTCTCACAAAACGCCTATAGAATCCAGCGAGGCCAAGAAAACTCCTCACTTGTGTGACCGTTTTGGGCTGCGGCCAACTATCAATAGCTTCAATCTTGGCTTTATCAACTTCAATTCCCTGTGGAGTAACAACATAGCCAAGAAAAGATACTCGGTCGGTGCAAAAGGTGCACTTCCCAAGGTTACCATACAAACGTGCATCACGTAGTGCAATAAAACAGCACATAAATGTTCCAAATGTTCCTCCAAAGATCTGCTATAAATCAATATGTCATCAAAGTAAACCACCACAAATCGTCCAATGAAAGCACGTAAAACTTCGTTCATTAATCTCATGAAAGTACTAGGTGCATTAGTTAACCCAAAATGCATGACTAACCACTCATATAATCCAAACTTAGTTTTAAATGCTGTTTTCCATTCATCTCCCAATTTCATACGAATTTGATGGTAGCCACTACGCAAATCAACTTTGGAGAATATTGTAGAGCCACTCAATTCATCAAGCATATCATCTAGCCTAGGAATAGGATGACGATAACGAATAGTAATATTATTAATGCCTCTACAATCAACACACATACGTGATGTACCATCCTTTTTCGGCACTAGAATAATAGGAACAGCACAAGGACTAAGGGATTCGCGTATATAACCTTTGTCGAGAAGCTCTTGTACTTGACGCATAATCTCCTTCGTCTCCTCTGGATTGGTACGGTATGGTGCACGGTTTGGCAGTGAAGCACCGGGAATTAAGTCAATCTGATGCTCAATCCCTCGAATAGGCGGTAATCCCGGTGGCACGTCTTGTGGAAAAATGTCAGCGAACTCCTGCAAAATGTTAGTGACAGCAGGAGGCAAAGAGGAAGGCACGTCCTCGAATGAAAATAATGCCTCTTTGCACACAAAAGCATAGCAAACAGATTTGCTGAAATTTAGCTCATCAATATCAGATTTGGTGGCAAATAAATGATGAGGATATGACTACCTTGGATATGACCAAAAATATTGCATATATGCATATTTGTCAGGTGATTTCTAGTGCAAACTATTCAATAATCTATTTATGTTATCCAGAACAAAAATACTTCACACACTTTTGTGTTTTGTCTAATTGCAGGTGTATGGGACATTTGTACAATCCACATATGAAGATAAGGAAGAAAGAGATGTTTATTTGCTGTCCAAAAAGTTCTCTCACGTCACTTTTGGCCCAAGAGAAGATAGAGTCCAAGTCTCTCACGTTCTGGATTCAGATTCGGACTGCACAGACATACCTGACTCAAAACGCACACAAGTTTTTCATACGGACTCCGAATTGGGTGATTCTTTTTTTGTTGGAAACTAGATTTCGTGCACTTTCCAACCCAATTGGAATCACCTTCAAATTCGTCCGGAGCGTTGAGTTGTGGACGAAACAATCTGATGCTGCAGCAGAATCCGAGTCAAAGTACAAGTCCAAAGGTGTTACATCACCTCCACTTGGGCCCATTGGCCTTGTACGACCTAGATTTAGTTTTAGGCTGCCTTGGGACGTCCTCCCACCTCCTTGGCCGCCACCCCTTGCTCCTATATAAGTAGATCCATCTAGTAGCTTTTCCTTGGGATTTGTTTAGTTAAAAGTTAGCCATTGCAACTTCGTGTACTTCGTTTGTGTCCAACGACCAGACCAAGACCGCTTACGGATCCCCACCTTTATCAATACTTCATATATATTCGCAATATTCAGATTGCTTTTATCATATTCTTGCTCGTTCTTCGATTGCTTGCAGGAATAGACCTTCGTGGTCAGGTTGATCGTGCTCCGGCGTGGTCAATAACCTCAGGAGATTGGTTTAGCGATTGCTAAGGCGCAACGTCGTGCACGTTTGTAGTCGGATCGTCAAAGTCGTCTCCACCAAATCGGTAGTATCATCTCATCGAAAGATCGGGACACCCCGTCTCTATCAACGTGATGCACGTTTGTTTGGTAACCTTGGGAAGTGCACCTTTTGCACCGACCGAGTATCTTTTCTTGGCTATGTTGTTACTCCACAGGGAATTGAAGTTGATAAAGCCAAGATTGAAGCTATTGAGAGTTGGCCGCAACCCAAAACGGTCACACAAGTGAGGAGTTTTCTTGGCCTCGCTGGATTCTATAGGCGTTTTGTGAGAGATTTCAGCACCATTGCTGCACCTCTCAATGAGCTTACAAAGAAAGATGTGCCTTTTCTTTGGGGTACTGCACAGGAAGAAGCCTTCACGGTATTGAAAGATAAGTTGACACATGCTCCTTTACTCCAACTTCCTGATTTTAATAAGACTTTTGAGCTTGAATGTGATGCTAGTGGAATTGGATTAGGAGGTGTGTTATTACAAGATGGCAAACCTGTTGCATACTTTTCTGAAAAATTGAGTGGGCCTAGTCTGAATTATTCTACTTATGATAAAGAATTATATGCTCTTGTTCGGACTTTAGAAACATGGCAACATTATTTATGGACCAAAGAATTTGTTATACATTCTGATCATGAATCTTTGAAACATATTAAAAGTCAAGCTAAACTGAATCGTAGACATGCTAAATGGGTTGAATTCATTGAGACTTTCCCTTATGTCATTAAACACAAGAAGGGAAAAGAAAATGTTATTGATGATGCATTGTCTCGTCGCTATACTATGCTTTCACAACTTGACTTCAAAATATTTGGTTTGGAGACCATCAAAGATCAATATGTGCATGATGCTGATTTTAAAGATGTAATGCAGAATTGTAAAGAAGGAAGAATGTGGAACAAGTTTGTTGTTAACGATGGATTTGTGTTTCGTGCTAACAAGCTATGCATTCCAGCTAGCTCCGTTCGTCTTTTGTTGTTGCAGGAGGCGCATGGAGGAGGATTAATGGGACACTTTGGCGTGAAGAAGACGGAGGACGTACTTGCTACACATTTCTTTTGGCCAAAGATGAGACGGGATGTTGAGCGTTTTATTGCTCGCTGCACTACATGTCAAAAAGCTAAGTCACGACTCAATCCTCATGGTTTATATATGCCTTTGCCTGTACCTAGTGTTCCTTGGGAGGATATATCAATGGACTTTGTTTTAGGTTTACCTCGAACAAAGAAGGGGAGGGATAGCATATTTGTTGTCGTGGATAGATTCTCGAAAATGGCACACTTTATACCATGTCATAAAAGCGATGATGCTGTTAATGTTGCTGATTTGTTCTTTCGTGAAATTATTCGCTTGCATGGTGTGCCAAATACTATTGTTTCAGATCGTGATACTAAATTTCTTAGCCACTTTTGGAGATGTTTATGGGCTAAGTTGGGGACTAATCTGCTTTTTAGTACTACTTGTCACCCCCAAACCGATGGACAAACTGAAGTAGTCAATAGAACGTTGTCTACTATTCTTAGGGCTGTTTTGAAGAATAATAAGAAAATGTGGGAGGAATGCTTGCCTCATATTGAATTTGCTTATAATCGTTCATTGCATTCTACTACTAAGATGTGCCCTTTTGAAGTTGTGTATGGTTTCCTACCTCGTGCACCTATTGATTTGTTGCCTCTTCCATCTTCGGAGAAGGTTAATTTTGATGCTAAACAACGTGCTGAATTGATTTTAAAAATGCATGAGTTAACTAAGGAAAACATTGAGCGCATGAATGCTAAATATAAACTTGCTGGAGATAAGGGTAGAAAACATGTTGTGTTTGCACCTGGAGATCTTGTTTGGTTACATTTGCGTAAGGATAGATTTCCTGATTTGCGCAAATCAAAGTTAATGCCACGTGCTGATGGTCCCTTTAAGGTGTTAGAGAAAATAAATGATAATGCATATAAACTTGAGCTGCCTGCAGATTTTGGGGTTAGTCCCACATTTAACATTGCAGATTTGAAGCCTTATTTGGGTAAGGAAGATGAACTTCCGTCGAGGACGACTTCATTTCAAGAAGGGGAGGATGATGAGGACATCAATACAATTGTTACACCCACAGCCCCTGCTGCTATACATACTGGACCAATTACTAGAGCTCGTGCACGCCAACTAAATTACCAGGTACTTTCGTTTCTTGGTAATGATTCTAATGTTCATGAGAATATGATGCTGCCTAAATTGGATACATTTGTTTTGCTTACAAATGAAGGGCCTAGCTTGGAGAAGGATGAACATTGGAGCAAGAACAAGAATGGAGTTACAAGTGATGATTTCAGGACTTTGAAGCCACCATAATGGGTGCATGAAGCCTTGGACGAAATATACAAGATGCCACTTCATAAATTTCGTCCCGAGGCTATTTTAGGTGCTGCGTCACCTTATTATTGGGCCAGGCCCATGTAATTTCGAAATACATAATTATAGGCTATTTTTAGAGTCCGTATGTGTGGGGAAACAAGAGATAGGGTTGATTTCGGACCCCTCCACCAAGGGCCACGAAATTCCCCCCTCTTCCTCCATATATACAACCCTTAGGGCATCGTTTAGACTTTGGGTTTTGTTTAGATTAAAAGTTCGCCATAGCTGCAACTTCGCGTACTTCGTTTGTGTTCAACGACCAGACAAAGGCGTCACAGAACCCCACCTTGATCAATAAAGCTTTCATCTTATATTCGCAATATCCAGATCGCAATCTTAGTTTCTTGCTTGTTCTTCGTTTGCTCGCAGGAAACAGACCCTCGTGGTCAGGTTGATCGTGCTCCGGCGTGGTCAATAACCTCTCGGAGTTGGTTTAGCGATTGCTAAGGCGCGACGTCCTCGCACGTTCGTAGTCGGATCGTCAAAGTCGACTTCCACCAAAGCGATATCTATCATCTCATCGAAAGACGGGACACCTTTGCCTCTATCAAATTGTATTGATGTCCTCATCATCCTCCCCTTCTTGAAATGAAGTCGTCCTCGATGGAAGTTCATCTTCCTCACCCAAATAAGGCTTCAAATCTGCAATGTTAAAAGTGGGACTAACCCCAAAATCTGCAGGCAGCTCAAGTTTATATGCATTATCATTTATTTTCTCTAACACCTTAAAGGGACCATCAGCACGTGGCATTAACTTTGATTTGCGCAAATCAGGAAATCTATCCTTACGCAAATGTAACCAAACAAGATCTCCAGGTGCAAACACAACATGTTTTCTACCCTTATCTCCAGCAAGTTTATATTTAGCATTCATGCGCTCAATGTTTTCCTTAGTTAACTCATGCATTTTTAAAATCAATTCAGCACGTTGTTTAGCATCAAAATTAACCTTCTCCGAAGATGGAAGAGGCAACAAATCAATAGGTGCACGAGGTAGGAAACCATACACAACTTCAAAAGGGCACATCTTAGTAGTAGAATGCAATGAACGATTATAAGCAAATTCAATATGAGGCAAGCATTCCTCCCACATTTTCTTATTATTCTTCAAAACAGCCCTAAGAATAGTAGACAACGTTCTATTGACTACTTCAGTTTGTCCATCGGTTTGGGGGTGACAAGTAGTACTAAAAAGCAGATTAGTCCCCAACTTAGCCCATAAACATCTCCAAAAGTGGCTAAGAAATTTAGTATCACGATCTGAAACAATAGTATTTGGCACACCATGCAAGCGAATAATTTCACGAAAGAACAAATCAGCAACATTAACAGCATCATCGCTTTTATGACATGGTATAAAGTGTGCCATTTTCGAGAATCTATCCACGACAACAAATATGCTATCCCTCCCCTTCTTTGTTCGAGGTAAACCTAAAACAAAGTCCATTGATATATCCTCCCAAGGAACACTAGGTACAGGCAAAGGCATATATAAACCATGAGGATTGAGTCGTGACTTAGCTTTTTGACATGTAGTGCAGCGAGCAATAAAACGCTCAACATCCCGTCTCATCTTTGGCCAAAAGAAATGTGTAGCAAGTACGTCCTCCGTCTTCTTCACGCCAAAGTGTCCCATTAATCCTCCTCCATGCGCCTCCTGCAACAACAAAAGACGAACGGAGCTAGCTGGAATGCATAGCTTGTTAGCACGAAACACAAATCCATCGTTAACAACAAACTTGTTCCACATTCTTCCTTCTTTACAATTCTGCATTACATCTTTAAAATCAGCATCATGCACATATTGATCTTTGATGGTTTCCAAACCAAATATTTTGAAGTCAAGTTGTGAAAGCATAGTATAGCGGCGAGACAATGCATCAGCAATAACATTTTCTTTTCCCTTCTTGTGTTTAATGACATAAGGAAAAGTCTCAATGAATTCAACCCATTTAGCATGTCTACGGTTCAGTTTAGCTTGACTTTTAATATGTTTCCAAGATTCATGATCAGAATGTATAACAAATTCTTTGGGCCATAAATAATGTTGCCATGTTTCTAAAGTCCGAACAAGAGCATATAATTCTTTATCATAAGTAGAATAATTCAGACTAGGCCCACTCAATTTTTCAGAAAAGTATGCAACAGGTTTGCCATCTTGTAATAACACACCGCCTAATCCAATTCCACTAGCATCACATTCAAGCTCAAAAGTCTTATTAAAATCAGGAAGTTGGAGTAAAGGAGCATGTGTCAACTTATCTTTCAATACCGTGAAGGCTTCTTCCTGTGCGGTACCCCAAAGAAAAGGCACATCTTTCTTTGTAAGCTCATTGAGAGGTGCAGCAATGGTGCTGAAATCTCTCACAAAACGCCTATAGAATTCAGCGAGGCCAAGAAAACTCCTCACTTGTGTGACCGTTTTGGGCTGCGGCCAACTCTCAATAGCTTCAATCTTGGCTTTATCAACTTCAATTCCCTGTGGAGTAACAACATAGCCAAAAAAAGATACTCGGTCGGTGCAAAAGGTGCACTTCCCAAGGTTACCAAACAAACGTGCATCACGTAGAGCAATAAAAACAGCACGTAAATGTTCCAAATGTTCTTCCAAAGATCTGCTATAAATCAATATGTCATCAAAGTAAACTACCACAAATCGTCCAATGAAAGCACGTAAAACTTCGTTCATTAATCTCATGAAAGTACTAGGTGCATTAGTTAACCCAAAAGGCATGACTAACCACTCATATAATCCAAACTTAGTTTTAAATGCTGTTTTCCATTCATCTCCCAATTTCATACGAATTTGATGGTAGCCACTACGCAAATCAACTTTGGAGAATATTGTAGAGCCACTCAATTCATCAAGCATATCATCTAGCCTAGGAATAGGATGACGATAACGAATAGTAATATTATTAATGCCTCTACAATCAACACACATACGTGATGTACCATCCTTTTTCGGCACTAGAATAATAGGAACAGCACAAGGACTAAGGGATTCGCGTATATAACCTTTGTCGAGAAGCTCTTGTACTTGACGCATAATCTCCTGCGTCTCCTCTGGATTGGTACGGTATGGTGCACGGTTTGGCAGTGAAGCACCGGGAATTAAGTCAATCTGATGCTCAATCCCTCGAATAGGCGGTAATCCCGGTGGCACGTCTTGTGGAAAAACGTCAGCGAACTCCTGCAAAATGTTAGTGACAGCAGGAGGCAAAGAGGAAGGCACGTCCTCGAATGAAAATAATGCCTCTTTGCACACAAAAGCATAGCAAACAGATTTGCTGAAATCTAGCTCATCAATATCAGATTTGGTGGCAAATAAACATGCACTTTTCAATTTAATTTCAGAAGCAACACTAGATGGCTTATTATTAGGCTTCATTTGTTGCTCAAATTCTTTTGCCACAATCTGATTTTCACTCTTATTCTTCTCCTGTTGTGCTTTATTAGCTCTATTAATATCATCTTTCAAAATGGAATCAGGAGTCATAGGAAGCAAAGTAATATTTTTATCCTTGTGAACAAGAGTATAGTGATTGTTTCTACCATGGTGTACAGAATTTTTATCAAATTGCCATGGTCTACCAAGTAATAAGGAACATGCTTGCATAGGTACCACATCACAATCAACATAATCAGCATATGTAGAGATACTAAAATGCACACGAACAGTACGTGTTACCTTAACCTTGCCGCTGTTGTTGAACCATTGGATGTAGTAAGGATGTGGATGTGGTCTTGTGGTGAGAGAAAGCTTCTCCACCATCTCCATGCTAGCCAAGTTGTTGCAGCTCCCTCCGTCTATGATGACGCGCACAGAACGTTCCTTCACAACTCCCTTGGTATGGAACAAATTGTGCCTCTGATTTTGCTCAGCTTGTGTGACCTGCACACTCAAAACACGTTGAGCAACTAAACATTCATACCTATCAGCGTCTTCAGGAGCCATGTATTGCGTCTCATGATCAGAATCATCTCCACCATGTTCTTCACGTGTAATAAGAGCCAAAGTCTCCTCATCATAGTCACTAGCCGACTCATATCCACTATCCGTGGTAGCAATCATCACACGCGGAGATTTGCATTCTCTCGCATAATGACCTCCTCCCTTACAACGACGACAAATAATATCACTTGTGTGCCCTGTTGATGCCATGGAAGAAGAAGAACGTTGTGCAGGCCCCGCAGGTGCGCTCTTGGCAGATAATGGTGGTTGTGCCTGTTTTCTTGTATCACGGCTGGAGGTGGCACCGGATGGAGGTGGTGGTGCAGTTGAAGTAGAAGATGCACGTGGTGTCCATGATGAAGGTCGGCCTGCAGAAAAGTTAGTTCGCCCCAATGCTTGTCGATCCTGCACTTCACGTTCAGCTTTACAAGCAAGATGGAATAAACAAGTGATATTAGTATACTCCTTATAGTCTAGAATGGTCTGAATCACTCTATTTAAGCCACCCAGAAAACGTGCAAGCATAGCTTCATTCTCCTCAACAATACCACATCTAATCATGCCAGTTTGTAATTCCTGATAATATTCTTCTACAGAATTTTTCCCTTGTCTTAAACGCTGCAATTTTTGAAGCAATTCACGTTGATAATATGGTGGAACCCAACGCGTACGCATAGCAGTTTTCAAAGCAGCCCAAGTAGTTGGAATAGGATATAATCTACAATGTTCAGACCACCATACACATGCAAAACTAGTGAAAGCACAAACGGCAGCAACAACTCGTCTCTCCTCAGGATATTGTAAACATGTCAATCGTTGTTCAGTTTCTAACTCCCAAGTAAGATATATATCAGGAACATATCTACCCTCAGATGGTGGAATATTCAATTTCAGTTTAGGAATATGGACATCATCTCGTACCTAAGGTGGTGGTGCAGGCCTACCATTACGAATATATACCTGAGGTCGACCTGCTGGTGGTGGTACAGGTGGCTGCATGTAGTGTAGATTTTGATCAACCTCATCCTCATAATCTCCCACATAATCATCCTCCTCCGCATCAGCAGGAGGAGCCACAGAAGTATCAACAGCAGCACCAACAGTTTGGCCAAACGCAAGAGGAACACGGCTTGCTCGGCGGAGCTCTGCTTCGCGACGTGGAGGTAGTCGTTGTTGTTGTTGTTGGAGAGGTGCGTTAGGTGCAGCGGGTGGTGATGGTGGAAGACGCGCGAGCAATTCATTAAACTTGTTATCGAGCTTTGTTTCGAACGTCTTCTCAAGGCTAGTGATCTTCTCCATGGCCTCTTCAAAATTGTTCAGCACATCTTGCACCTGTTCAGTCATCATTTGCTGAAACTTATCATGAAGCTCCTTGTTCGATAAATTCTCCCAATCAATCTCGTCGGCTTGTGATCCTGGCATGGTTAGCAGCAATAGAAACACACAAGAATATGATCCTACAGACTACTAAGAAGTGGTGGCGGTGTATCACAAATCCGTCAAGCAAATCTCAAATTCTTACCAGTTCTTACCCGGCAGCAGGCGGTGATCGGCAACCGTTGTAGTCAAAAACTCTCAAAGCTTGGATAGAGCGATTACTAGGGAGAGTCAAACACACGACGTAGATGTATGTGGAGCTGGGAAGGCTTATAGTATGGTAGCAAAAAGGGTCAGCAATAATCAATTCAGAGATGCAAAGTTGAATAAACGCTCAACGATGGTACTGTGCTGGTCCTAGGCTAGACTGTGCTAGAGACGCGAGCCTAGAACACCAACAAAATCGCGGCGCGGCACGTAAACAAGGGAAAAGCACACTCTGAATTTTTTTTCGCTCTTTTTTTTTGCGCTGCTTTTTTTTCGCTCTTTTTTTTTTGCGCTGCTTTTTTTTTGCGAAAAATCACTATAATGGCGAGTGTCTCAAAACTCTTCTTAGCTCAAACTGACAGGATGGGCACGAAATTTTTTGGACCAATTTTTTTTTTGACTGCCCGGACCCAAAACTGGAAACGGGTCAAAAAAAACTTCCTATAATGGCACCTGTCTCAAAACACTCAGAAACACCTAAAAATAGGATAGCCAGAAATTTTTTCGAAAAATGCGTTTTCGAAAAATTTTGGGCCTAAACGGAGCGTGGCTACCCGACTCTTTTCTTTTTTTTTCCGAAACCTACTCCGGCAAGGAAACACGAATCGGAAACTAGATGGATCTCGAAAACAACCCTAATAATCAAGGAACTCGGATTGGTGGTGGATATATGGTGGTGGTATATGGCAGCGATGGTGGTAGTATATGGATATGGATCGGTGGTGGTATATGGACACGGATTGGTGGTGGTATATGGATACGGATTCGGAGCGGTGGTGGTAGATGGCAGGGGCGATGATGATGGTGCGGCGGCGGCGTGACAACTTATGACCAGAACTCGAAACTCTAAAAGACTAGACTCTAAGACCAGCAACTAGACACGACGATGCAACCGCAAATTCAACAAAGCAAAACCCTAAAAAGATTATGCAAAGGCTCAGATTGGTTCGGATATGATGAACTAACCCTAAATTTTTTTTTGTGGCTTTTTCGTGGACTGTAGGTATGAAGAACAGACTCGATCTAAACTACGAAAAACTGTAAAATCTCACCGAGCAACCTGGAAATCTGATACCACTTGATAGAGGCAAAGGTGTCCCGTCTTTCGATGAGATGATGGATATCGCTTTGGTGGCAGTCGACTTTGACGATCCGACTACGAACGTGCTTGGACGTCGCGCCTTATCAATCGCTAAACCAACTCCGAGAGGTTATTGACCACGCCGGAGCACGATCAACCTGACCACGAGGGTCTGTTTCCTGCGAGCAAACGAAGAACAAGCAAGAAACTAAGATTGCAATCTGGATATTGCGAATATAAGATGAAAGCTTTATTGATCAAGGTGGGGTTCTGTGACGCCTTTGTCTGGTCGTTGAACACAAACGAAGTACGCGAAGTTGCAGCTATGGCGAACTTTTAATCTAAACAAAACCCAAAGTCTAAACGATGCCCTAAGGGCTGTATATATGGAGGAAGAGGGGGGAATTTCGTGGCCCTTGGTGGAGGGGTCCGAAATCAACCCTATCTCTTGTTTCCCCACACATACGGACTCTAAAAATAGCCTATACTTATGTATTTCGAAATTACATGGGCCTGGCCCAATAATAAGGTGACGCAGCACCTAAAATAGCCTCGGGACGAAATTTATGAAGTGGCATCTTGTATATTTCGTCCAAGGCTTCATGCACCCATTATGGTGGCTTCAAAGTCCTGAAATCATCACTTGTAACTCCATTCTTGTTCTTGCTCCAATGTTCATCCTTCTCCAAGCTAGGCCCTTCATTTGTAAGCAAAACAAATGTATCCAATTTAGGCAGCATCATATTCTCATGAACATTAGAATCACTACCAAGAAACGAAAGTACCTCGTAATTTAGTTGGCGTGCACGAGCTCTAGTAATTGGTCCAGTATGTATAGCAGCAGGGGTTGTGGGTGTAACAATTGTATTGATGTCCTCATCACCTAAACTAAAATTGAATATTCCACCATTTGAGGGTAGATATGTTCCTGATATATATCTTACTTGGGAGTTAGAAACTGAACAACAATTTACATGTTTACAATATTCCGAGGAGAGACGTGTTCCTGCTGCTGTTTGTGCTTTCACTAGTTTTGCATGTGTTTGGTGGTCTGAGCATTGTAGATTATATCCTATTCCGGCCACTTGGGCTGCTTTGAAAACTGCTATGCGTACTCGTTGGGTTCCACCATATTACCAACGTGAATTACTTCAAAAATTGCAGCGCTAAGATAGGGAAAAAATTATGTAGAAGAATATTATCAGGAATTACAAACTGGCATGATTAAATAAAGAGATACAAACGATTCTAGAGTATAAGGAGTATACTAATATCACTCGTTTATTCCATCTTGCTTGTAAAGCTGAACGTGAAGTGCAAGATCGACAGGCATTGGTGCGGACTAACTTTTCTGCAGGTCGACCTTCATCATGGACACCACGTGCATCATCTACTTCCACACGTTCTGCTACACTGGCGCCTCCGTCGGCTGCCACCTCCAACCGTGATACAATAAAGCAGGCACAATCACCACTATCTGCCAAGAGCACACCTTCTGGGCCTGCAAAGAGCTCTTCTTCATCCATGGCATCAACAGGGCAAACACATGATATTATTTGTCGACGTTGCAAGGGTGGAGGTCATTATGCGAGAGAATGCCCATCTAAGCGTGTGATGATTGTTACTGAGGATGGTGGGTATGAGTCCGCTAGTGACTATGATGAGGAGACTTTGGCTCTTATTACACGTGACGAACACGGTGGAGACGATTCTGGTCATGAGACGCAATACATGGCTCCTGAAGATGCTGACAGGTATGAATGTTTAGTTGCTCAACATGTTTTGAGTGTGCAGGTTACAAAAGCTGAGCAAAATCAGAGGCATAATTTGTTCCATACAAAGGGAGTTGTGAAGGAACATTCTGTCCGCATGATCATAGATGGAGGGAGCTGCAATAACTTGGCTAGCATGGAGATGGTGGAGAAGCTATCTCTAACCACAAGACCACATCCACATCCTTACTACATCCAATGGTTCAACAACAGCGGCAAGATTAAGGTAACACGTACTGTTCGTGTGCATTTTAGTATCTCTACATATGCTGATTATGTTGATTGTGATGTGGTACCTATGCAAGCATGTTCCTTATTACTTGGTAGACCATGGCAATTTGATAAAAATTCTGTACACCATGGTAGAAACAATCAGTATACTCTTGTTCATAACGATAAAAATATTACTTTGCTTCCTATGACTCCTGATTCCATTTTGAAGGATGATATTAATAGAGCTAATAAAGCAAAACAGGAGACAAATAAGAGTGAAAATCAGATTGTGGCAAAAGAATTTGAGCACCAAATGAAGCCTAATAATAAACCTTCTACTGTTGTTTCTGAAATTAAATTGAAAAGTGCATGTTTACTTGCCACCAAATCTGATATTGATGAGCTAGATTTTAACAAATCTGTTTGCTATGCTTTTAGCAAGGTCGACTCCCACAGAAAACGATAGCCACCATCTCATCGAAACATCGGGACACCTTAGCCTCTATCATATTGATTTGTTGCCTCTTCCATCTTCGGAGAAGGTTAATTTTGATGCTAAAGAACATGCTGAATTGATTTTAAAAATGCATGAGTTAACTAAGGAAAACATTGAGCATATGAATGCTAAATATAAACTTGCTGGAGATAAGGGTAGAAAACATGTTGTGTTTGCACCTGGAGATCTTGTTTGGTTACATTTGCGTAAGGATAGATTTCCTAATTTGCACAAATCAAAGCTATTGCCATGTGCTGATGGTCCTTTTAAGGTGTTAGATAAAATAAATGATAATGCATATAAACTTGAGCTACCTGCAGATTTTGGGGTTAGTCCCACTTTTAACATTGCAGATTTGAAGCCTTATTTGGGTGAGGACGATGAACTTTCATCGAGGACGACTTCATTTCAAGAAGGGGAGGATGATGAGGACATCAATACCATTGTTACACCCACAGCCCCTGCTGCTATACATACTGGACCAATTACTAGAGCTCGCGCACGCCAATTGAATTATCAGGTACTTTCGTTTCTTGGTAACGATTCTAATGTTCATGAGAATATGATGCTGCCTAAATTGGATACATTTGTTTTGCTTACAAATGAAGGGCCTAGCTCGGACAAGAAAGATGAACCTTGGAGCAAGTTCAAGCATGGAGATGATGGCATGCGCAAGGGGAACAAGAACGGAGTTACAAGTGATGATTCTAGGACTCTGAAGCCACCATAATGAGTGCATGAAGCATGGGACGAAATATACAAGATGCCACTTCATAAATTTCGTCCAGAGGCTATTTTAGGTGCTGCGTCACCTTATTATTGGGCCAGGCCCATGTAATTTCGAAATACATAATTATAGGCTATTTTTAAAGTTTGTATGTGTGGGGAAACAAGAGTTAGGGTTGGTTTCGGACCCCTCCACCAAGCGCCAAGAAATTCCCCCTCTCTCCTCCATATATACAGCCCTTAGGGCATCGTTTAGGCTTTGGGTTTTGTTTAGATTAAAAGTTCGCCATAGATGCAACTTCGCGTACTTTGTTTGTGTTCACCGACCAGACCAAGGCGCCACAGAACCCCACCATGATCAATAAAGTTTTCATCTTATATTCGCAATATCCAGATTGCAATCTCAGTTTCTTGCTTGTTCTTCGTTTGCTTGCAGGAAACGGACCCTCGTGGTCAGGTTGATCGTGCTCCAGCATGGTCAATAACCCTCGGAAATTGGTTTAGCGATTGCTAAGGCGCGACGTCTCGCACGTTCGTAGTCGGATCGTCAAGGTCGACTCCCACAGAAAACGATAGCCACCATCTCATCGAAACATCGGGACACCTTTGCATCTGTCATGTGCTAAACAGATTTGAAGAGGCCATGGAGAAGATAGATGGCATGGAGAAGACATTCGAAACAAAGCTCGATAACAGGTTTAATGAATTGCTCGCGCGTCTTCCACCACCACCACCGGCTGCACCAAACGCACCTCTACAACAACAACAACAACAACAATGACTACCTACATATGGTGAAACAGCCCTTCGCTGAGCGAGCCGTCTCCCTCTTGCACCTGGCCAAACTGTTGGTGCTGCTGTTGATACTTCTATGGCTCCTCCTGCTGATGCGAAGGAGGATGATTTTGCCGAAGATTACGAGGATGAGGTTGATCAAAATCAGAACTACGTGCCACCACCAGCACAGCAACCACCAGATCGTCCACATGCAAATAATGGCAATGGTAGGGCTCACCCTCAGGTACGAGATCATGACCATCTCCCTAAACTAAAATTGAATATTTCACCATTTGAGGGTATATATGTTCCTGATATATATCTTACTTGGGAGTTAGAAACTGAACAACGATTTACATGTTTACAATATCCCAAGGAGAGACGTGTTCCTGCTGCTGTTTGTGCATTCACTAGTTTTGCATGTGTTTGGTGGTCTGAGCATTGTAGATTATATCCTATTCCAGCTACTTGGGCTGCTTTGAAAACTGCTATGCGTACTCGTTGGATTCCACCATATTATCAACGTGAATTACTTCAAAAATTGCAGCGTTGTAGACAAGGAAAAAATTCTATAGAAGAATATTATCAGGACTTACAAACTGGCATGATTAGATGTGGTATTGTTGAGGAGAATGAAGCTATGCTTGCACGTTTTATGGGTGGATTAAATAGAGAGATTCAGACCATCCTAGAGTATAAGGAGTATAATAATATCACTCGTTTATTCCATCTTGCTTGTAAAGCTGAACGTGAAGTGCAGGATCGACAGGCATTGGCGTGAACTAACTTTTCTACAGGTCGATCTTCATCATGGACACCACGTGCATCCTCTACTTCCACTCCACCAGCACCTCCATCAGGTGCCACCTCCAGCCGTGATACAAGAAAGCAGGCACAACCACCACTATGTGCCAAGAGCACACCTGCTGGACCTGCGCAGAGCTCTTCTTCTTCCATGGCATCAACAGGGCACACAAGTGATATTATTTGTCGTCGTTGTAAGGGAAGAGGACATTTTGTGAGAGAATGCCAATCTCAGTGTGTGATGATTGCTACTGAGGATGGTGGGTATGAGTCCGCTAGTGACTATGATGAGGAGACTTTGGCTCTTATTACACGTGAAGAACACGGTGGAGATGATTCTGATCATGAGATGCAATACATGGCTGCTGAAGATGCTGACAGGTATGAATGTTTAGTTGCTCAACGTGTTTTGAGTGTGCAGGTTACACAAGCTGAGCAAAATCAGAGGCATAATCTCTTCCATACAAAGGAAGTTGTGAAGGAACGTTCTGTTCGCGTCATCATAGATGGAGGGAGCTGCAATAACTTGGCTAGCATGGATGATGAGGACATGACTACCTTAGATACGACCAAAAATATTGCATACATGCATATTTGTCAGGTGATTTTGATAGAGGCAAAGGTGTCCCGTCTTTTGATGAGATGGTGAATTTCGCTTTGGTGGAAGTCGACTTTGACGATCCGACTACGAACGTGCGAGGACGTCGCGCCTTAGCAATCGCTAAACCAACTCCGAGAGGTTATTGACCACGCCGGAGCACGATCAACCTGACCACGAGGGTCTGTTTCCTGCGAGCAAACGAAGAACAAGCAAGAAACTAAGATTGCAATCTGGATATTGCGAATATAAGATGAAAACTTTATTGATCAAGGTGGGGTTCTGTGACGCCTTTGTCTGGTCGTTGAACACAAACGAAGTACGCGAAGTTGCAGCTATGGCGAACTTTTAATCTAAACAAAACCCAAAGTCTAAACGATGCCCTAAGGGCTGTATATATGGAGGAAGAGGGGGGAATTTCGTGGCCCTTGGTGGAGGGGTCCGAAATCAACCCTATCTCTTGTTTCCCCACACATACGGACTCTAAAAATAGCCTATACTTATGTATTTCGAAATTACATGGGCCTGGCCCAATAATAAGGTGACGCAGCACCTAAAATAGCCTCGGGACGAAATTTATGAAGTGGCATCTTGTATATTTCGTCCAAGGCTTCATGCACCCATTATGGTGGCTTCAAAGTCCTGAAATCATCACTTGTAACTCCGTTCTTGTTCCCCTTGCGCATGCCATCTTCTCCATGCTTGTTCTTGCTCCAATGTTCATCCTTCTCCAAGCTAGACCCTTCATTTGTAAGCAAAACAAATGTATCCAATTTAGGCAGCATCATATTCTCATGAACATTAGAATCATTACGAAGAAACGAAAGTACCTGGTAATTTAGTTGGCGTGCACGAGCTCTAGTAATTGGTCCAGTATGTATAGCAGCAGGGGCTGTGGGTGTAACAATTGTATTGATGTCCTCATCATCCTCCCCTTCTTGAAATGAAGTCGTCCTCGACGGAAGTTCATCTTCCTCACCCAAATAAGGCTTCAAATCTGCAATGTTAAAAGTGGGACTAACCCCAAAATCTGCAGGCAGCTCAAGTTTATATGCATTATCATTTATTTTCTCTAACACCTTAAAGGGACCATCAACACGTGGCATTAGCTTTGATTTGCGCAAATTAGGAAATCTATCCTTACGCAAATGTAACCAAACAAGATCTCCAGGTGCAAACACAACATGTTTTCTACCCTTATCTCCAGCAAGTTTATATTTAGCATTCATGCGCTCAATGTTTTCCTTAGTTAACTCATGCATTTTTAAAATCAATTCAGCACGTTGTTTAGCATCAAAATTAACCTTCTCCGAAGATGGAAGAGGCAACAAATCAATAGGTGCACGAGGTAGGAAACCATACACAACTTCAAAAGGGCACATCTTAGTAGTAGAATGCAATGAACGATTATAAGCAAATTCAATATGAGGCAAGCATTCCTCCCACATTTTCTTATTATTCTTCAAAACAGCCCTAAGCATAGTAGACAACGTTCTATTGACTACTTCAGTTTGTCCATCAGTTTGGGGGTGACAAGTAGTACTAAAAAGCAGTTTAGTCCCCAACTTAGCCCATAAACATCTCCAAAAGTGGCTAAGAAATTTAGTACCACGATCTGAAACAATAGTATTTGGCACACCATGCAAGCGAATAATTTCACGAAAGAACAAATCAGCAACATTAACAGCATCATCGCTTTTATGACATGGTATAATGATAGGGGAAAAGGTGTCCCGTCTTTCGATGAGATGGTGGATTTCGCTTTGGTGGAAGTCGACTTTGACGATCCGACTACGAACGTGCGAGGACGTCGCGCCTTAGCAATCGCTAAACCAACTCCGAGAGGTTATTGACCACGCCGGAGCACGATCAACCTGACCACGAGGGTCTGTTTCCTGCGAGCAAACGAAGAACAAGCAAGAAACTAAGATTGCAATCTGGATATTGCGAATATAAGATGAAAGCTTTATTGATCAAGGTGGGGTTCTGTGACGCCTTTGTCTGGTCGTTGAACACAAACGAAGTACGCGAAGTTGCAGCTATGGCGAACTTTTAATCTAAACAAAACGCAAAGTCTAAACGATGCCCTAAGGGCTGTATATATGGAGGAAGAGGGGGGGAATTTCGTGGCCCTTGGTGGAGGGGTCCGAAATCAACCCTATCTGTTGTTTCCCCACACATACGGACTCTAAAAATAGCCTATACTTATGTATTTCGAAATTACATGGGCCTGGCCCAATAATAAGGTGACGCAGCACCTAAAATAGCCTCGGGACGAAATTTATGAAGTGGCATCTTGTATATTTCGTCCAAGGCTTCATGCACCCATTATGGTGGCTTCAAAGTCCTGAAATCATCACCTGTAACTCCGTTCTTGTTTCCCTTGCGCATGCCATCATCTCCATGCTTGTTCTTGCTCCAATGTTCATCCTTGTCCAAGCTAGGCCCTTCATTTGTAAGCAAAACAAATGTATCCAATTTAGGCAGCATCATATTCTCATGAACATTAGAATCATTACCAAGAAACGAAAGTACCTGGTAATTTAGTTGGCGTGCACGAGCTCTAGTAATTGGTCCAGTATGTATAGCAGCAGGGGCTGTGGGTGTAACAATTGTATTGATGTCCTGATCATCCTCCCCTTCTTGAAATGAAGTCGTCCTCGACGGAAGTTCATCTTCCTCACCCAAATAAGGCTTCAAATCTGCAATGTTAAAAGTGGGACTAACCCCAAAATCTGCAGGCAGCTCAAGTTTATATGCATTATCATTTATTTTCTCTAACACCTTAAAGGGACCATCAGCACGTGGCATTAACTTTGATTTGCGCAAATCAGGAAATCTATCCTTACGCAAATGTAACCAAACAAGATCTCCAGGTGCAAACACAACATGTTTTCTACCCTTATCTCCAGCAAGTTTATATTTAGCATTCATGCGCTCAATGTTTTCCTTAGTTAACTCATGCATTTTTAAAATCAATTCAGCACGTTGTTTAGCATCAAAATTAAACTTCTCCGAAGATGGAAGAGGCAACAAATCAATAGGTGCACGAGGTAGGAAACCATACACAACTTCAAAAGGGCACATCTTAGTAGTAGAATGCAATGAACGATTATAAGCAAATTCAATATGAGGCAAGCATTCCTCCCACATTTTCTTATTATTCTTCAAAACAGCCCTAAGCATAGTAGACAACGTTCTATTGACTACTTCAGTTTGTCCATCAGTTTGGGGGTGACAAGTAGTACTAAAAAGCAGTTTAGTCCCCACCTTAGCCCATAAACATCTCCAAAAGTGGCTAAGAAATTTAGTATCACGATCTGAAACAATAGTATTTGGCACACCATGCAAGCGAATAATTTCACGAAAGAACAAATCAGCAACATTAACAGCATCATCGCTTTTATGACATGGTATAAAGTGTGCCATTTTCGAGAATCTATCCACGACAACAAATATGCTATCCCTCCCCTTCTTTGTTCGAGGTAAACCTAAAACAAAGTCCATAGATATATCCTCCCAAGGAACACTAGGTACAGGCAAAGGCATATATAAACCATGAGGATTGAGTCGTGACTTAGCTTTTTGACATGTAGTGCAGCGAGCAATAAAACACTCAACATCCCGTCTCATCTTTGGCCAAAAGAAATGTGTAGCAAGTACGTCCTCCGTCTTCTTCACGCCAAAGTGTCCCATTAATCCTCCTCCATGCGCCTCCTGCAACAACAAAAGACGAACGGAGCTAGCTGGAATGCATAGCTTGTTAGCACGAAACACAAATCCATCATTAACAACAAACTTGTTCCACATTCTTCCTTCTTTACAATTCTGCATTACATCTTTAAAATCAGCATCATGTACATATTGATCTTTGATGGTCTCCAAACCAAATATTTTGAAGTCAAGTTGTGAAAGCATAGTATAGCGACGAGACAATGCATCAGCAATAACATTTTCTTTTCCCTTCTTGTGTTTAATGACATAAGGGAAAGTCTCAATGAATTCAACCCATTTAGCATGTCTACGATTCAGTTTAGCTTGACTTTTAATATGTTTCAAAGATTCATGATCAGAATGTATAACAAATTCTTTGGGCCATAAATAATGTTGCCATGTTTCTAAAGTCCGAACAAGAGCATATAATTCTTTATCATAAGTAGAATAATTCAGACTAGGCCCACTCAATTTTTCAGAAAAGTATGCAACGGGTTTGCCATCTTGTAATAACACACCTCCTAATCCAATTCCACTAGCATCACATTCAAGCTCAAAAGTCTTACTAAAATCAGGAAGTTGGAGTAAAGGAGCATGTGTCAACTTATCTTTCAATACGGAGAAGGCTTCTTCCTGTGCGGTACCCCAAAGAAAAGGCACATCTTTCTTTGTAAGCTCATTGAGAGGTGCAGCAATGGTGCTGAAATCTCTCACAAAACGCCTATAGAATCCAGCGAGGCCAAGAAAACTCCTCACTTGTGTGACCGTTTTGGGCTGCGGCCAACTCTCAATAGCTTCAATCTTGGCTTTATCAACTTCAATTCCCTGTGGAGTAACAACATAGCCAAGAAAAGATACTCGGTCGGTGCAAAAGGTGCACTTCCCAAGGTTACCAAACAAACGTGCATAACGTAGAGCAATAAAAACAGCACGTAAATGTTCCAAATGTTCCTCCAAAGATCTGCTATAAATCAATATGTCATCAAAGTAAACTACCACAAATCGTCCAATGAAAGCACGTAAAACTTCGTTCATTAATCTCATGAAAGTACTAGGTGCATTAGTTAACCCAAAAGGCATGACTAACCACTCATATAATCCAAACTTAGTTTTAAATGCTGTTTTCCATTCATCTCCCAATTTCATACGAATTTGATGGTAGCCACTACGCAAATCAACTTTGGAGAATATTGTAGAGCCACTCAATTCATCAAGCATATCATCTAGCATAGGAATAGGATGACGATAACGAATAGTAATATTATTAATGCCTCTACAATCAACACACATACGTGATGTACCATCCTTTTTCGGCACTAGAATAATAGGAACAGCACAAGGACTAAGGGATTCGCGTATATAACCTTTGTCGAGAAGCTCTTGTACTTGACGCATAATCTCCTTCGTCTCCTCTGGATTGGTACGGTATGGTGCACGGTTTGGCAGTGAAGCACCGGGAATTAAGTCAATCTGATGCTCAATCCCTCGAATAGGCGGTAATCCCGGTGGCACGTCTTGTGGAAAAACGTCAGCGAACTCCTGCAAAATGTTAGTGACAGCAGGAGGCAAAGAGGAAGGCACGTCCTCGAATGAAAATAATGCCTCTTTGCACACAAAAGCATAGCAAACAGATTTGCTGAAATCTAGCTCATCAATATCAGATTTGGTGGCAAATAAACATGCACTTTTCAATTTAATTTCAGAAGCAACACTAGATGGCTTATTATTAGGCTTCATTTGTTGCTCAAATTCTTTTGCCACAAACTGATTTTCACTCTTATTCTTCTCCTGTTGTGCTTTATTAGCTCTATTAATATCATCTTTCAAAATGGAATCAGGAGTCATAGGAAGCAAAGTAATATTTTTATCCTTATGAACAAGAGTATAGTGATTGTTTCTACCATGGTGTACAGAATTTTTATCAAATTGCCATGGTCTACCAAGTAATAAGGAACATGCTTGCATAGGTACCACATCACAATCAACATAATCAGCATATGTAGAGATACTAAAATGCACACGAACAGTACGTGTTACCTTAACCTTGCCGCTGTTGTTGAACCATTGGATGTAGTAAGGATGTGGATGTGGTCTTGTGGTGAGAGAAAGCTTCTCCACCATCTCCATGCTAGCCAAGTTGTTGCAGCTCCCTCCGTCTATGATGACGCGCACAGAACGTTCCTTCACAACTCCCTTGGTATGGAACAAATTGTGCCTCTCATTTTGCTCAGCTTGTGTGATCTGCACACTCAAAACACGTTGAGCAACTAAACATTCATACCTGTCAGCGTCTTCAGGAGCCATGTATTGCGTCTCATGATCAGAATCATCTCCACCATGTTCTTCACGTGTAATAAGAGCCAAACTCTCCTCGTCATAGTCACTAGCAGACTCATATCCACCATCCGCGGTAGCAATCATCACACGCGGAGATTTGCATTCTCTCGCATAATGACCTCCTCCCTTACAACAACGACAAATAATATCACTTGTGTGCCCTATTGATGCCATGGAAGAAGAAGAACGCTGTGCAGGCCCCGCAGGTGCGCTCTTGGCAGATAATGGTGGTTGTGCCTATTTTCTTGTATCACGGCTGGAGGTGGCACCGGATGGAGGTGCTGGTGCAGTTGAAGTAGAAGATGCACGTGGTGTCCATGATGAAGGTCGGCCTGCAGAAAAGTTAGTTCGCCCCAATGCTTGTCGATCCTGCACTTCACGTTCAGCTTTACAAGCAAGATGGAATAAACGTGTGATATTAGTATACTCCTTATAGTCTAGAATGGTCTGAATCTCTCTATTTAATCCACCCAAAAAACGTGCAAGCATAGCTTCATTCTCCTCAACAATACCACATCTAATCATGCCAGTTTGTAATTCCTGATAATATTCTTCTACAGAATTTTTCCCTTGTCTTAAACGCTGCAATTTTTGAAGCAATTCACGTTGATAATATGGTGGAACCCAACGCGTACGCATAGCAGTTTTCAAAGCAGCCCGAGTAGTTGGAATAGGATATAATCTACAATGTTCAGACCACCATACACATGCAAAACTAGTGAAAGCACAAACAGCAGCAGCAACTCGTCTCTCCTCAGGATATTGTAAACATGTAAATCGTTGTTCAGTTTCTAACTCCCAAGTAAGATATATATCAGGAACATATCTACCCTCAAATGGTGGAATATTCAATTTCAGTTTAGGAATATGGACATCATCTCGTACCTGAGGTGGTGGTGCAGGCCTACCATTACGAATATATACCTGAGGTCGACCTGCTGGTGGTGGTACAGGTGGCTGCATGTAGTGTTGATTTTGATCAACCTCATCCTCATAATCTCCCACATAATCATCCTCCTCCGCATCAGCAGCAGGAGCCATAGAAGTATCAACAGCAGCACCAACAGTTTGGCCAAACGCAAGAGGAACACGGCTTGCTCGGCGGAGGTCTGCTTCGCGACGTGGAGGTAGTCGTTGTTGTTGTTGTTGGAGAGGAGCGTTAGGTGCAGCGGGTGGTGGTGGTGGAAGACGCGCGAGCAATTCATTAAACTTGTTATCGAGCTTTGTTTCGAACGTCTTCTCAAGGCCAGTGATCTTCTCCATGGCCTCTTCAAAATTGTTCAGCACATCTTGCACCTGTTCAGTCATCATTTGCTGAAACTTATCATGAAGCTCCTTGTTCGATAAATTCTCCCAGTCAATCTCGTCGGCTTGTGATCCTGGCATGGTTAGCAGCAATAGAAACACACAAGAATATGATCCTACAGACTACTAAGAAGTGGTGGTGGTGTATCACAAATCCGTCAAGCAAATCTCAAATTCTTACCAGTTCTTACCCAGCAGCAGGCGGTGATCGGCAACCGTTGTAGTCAAAAACTCTCAAAGCTTGGATAGAGCAATTACCAGGGAGAGTCAAACACACGACGTAGATGTATGTGGAGCTGGGAAGGCTTATAGTATGGTAGCAAAAAGGGTCAGCAATAATCAATTCAGAGATGCAAAGTTGAATAAACGCTCAACGACGGTACTGTGCTGGTCCTAGGCTAGACTGTGCTAGAGACGCGAGCCTAGAACAACAACAAAATCACGGTGCGGCACGTAAACAAGGGAAAAGCACACTCTGAAAAAAAAAATTCGCTCTTCTTTTTTTTTGCGCTGCTTTTTTTTTTTGCGAAAATTACTATAATGGAGAGTGTCTCAAAACTCTTCTTAGCTCAAACTGACAGGATGGGCACGAAATTGTTTCGACCAATTTTTATTTTTTTTGACTGCCCGGACCCAAAAACTGGAAACGGGTCAAAAAAAACTTCCTATAATGGCACCTGTCTCAAAACACTCAGAAACACCTAAAAATAGGATAGCCAGAAATTTTTTCGAAAAATGCGTTTTCGAAAAATTTTGGGCCTAAACGGAGCGTGGCTACCCGACTCTTTTCTTTTTTTTTCCGAAACCTACTCCGGCAAGGAAACACGAATCGGAATCTAGATGGATCTCGAAAACAAACCTAATATGCAAGGAACTCGGATTGGTGGTGGATATATGGTGGTGGTATATGGCAGCGGTGGTGGTAGTATATGGATATGGATTGGTGGTGGTATATGGACACGGATTGCGGGTGGTATATGGATACGGATTCGGAGCGGTGGTGGTAGATGGCAGGGGCTATGATGATGGTGCGGCGGCGGCGTGACAACTTATGACCAGAACTCGAAACTCTAAAAGACTAGACTCTAAGACCAGCAACTAGACACGACGATGCAACCGCAAATTCAACAAAGCAAAACCCTAAAAAGATTATGCAAAGGCTCAGATTGGTTCGGATATGATGAACTAACCCTAAATTTTTTTTGTGGCTTTTTCGTGGACTGTAGGTATGAAGAACAGACTCGATCTAAACTACGAAATACTGGAAAATCTCACCGAGCAACCTGGAAATCTGATACCACTTGATAGAGGCAAAGGTGTCCCGTCTTTCGATGAGATGGTGAATTTCGCTTTGGTGGAAGTCGACTTTGACGATCCGACTACGAACGTGCGAGGACGTCGCGCCTTAGCAATCGCTAAACCAACTCCGAGAGGTTATTGACCACGCCGGAGCACGATCAACCTGACCACGAGGGTCTGTTTCCTGCGAGCAAACGAAGAACAAGCAAGAAACTAAGATTGCAATCTGGATATTGCGAATATAAGATGAAAGCTTTATTGATCAAGGTGGGGTTCTGTGACGCCTTTGTCTGGTCGTTGAACACAAACGAAGTACGCGAAGTTGCAGCTATGGCGAACTTTTAATCTAAACAAAACCCAAAGTCTAAACGATGCCCTAAGGGCTGTATATATGGAGGAAGAGGGGGGAATTTCGTGGCCCTTGGTGGAGGAGTCCGAAATCAACCCTATCTCTTGTTTCCCCACACATACGGACTCTAAAAATAGCCTATACTTATATATTTCGAAATTACATGGGCCTGGCCCAATAATAAGGTGACGCAGCACCTAAAATAGCCTCGGGACGAAATTTATGAAGTGGCATCTTGTATATTTCGTCCAAGGCTTCATGCACCCATTATGGTGGCTTCAAAGTCCTGAAATCATCACTTGTAACTCCGTTCTTGTTCCCCTTGCGCATGCCATCATCTCCATGCTTGTTCTTGCTCCAATGTTCATCCTTCTCCAAGCTAGGCCCTTCATTTGTAAGCAAAACAAATGTATCCAATTTAGGCAGCATCATATTCTCATGAACATTAGAATCATTACCAAGAAACGAAAGTACCTGGTAATTTAGTTGGCGTGCACGAGCTCTAGTAATTGGTCCAGTATGTATAGCAGCAGGGGCTGTGGGTGTAACAATTGTATTGATGTCCTCATCATCCTCCCCTTATTGAAATGAAGTCGTCCTCGACGGAAGTTCATCTTCCTCACCCAAATAAGGCTTCAAATCTGCAATGTTAAAAGTGGGACTAACCCCAAAATCTGCAGGCAGCTCAAGTTTATATGCATTATCATTTATTTTCTCTAACACCTTAAAGGGACCATCAGCACGTGGCATTAACTTTGATTTGCGCAAATCAGGAAATCTATCCTTACGCAAATGTAACCAAACAAGATCTCCAGGTGCAAACACAACATGTTTTCTACCCTTATCTCCAGCAAGTTTATATTTAGCATTCATGCGCTCAATGTTTTCCTTAGTTAACTCATGCATTTTTAAAATCAATTCAGCACGTTGTTTAGCATCAAAATTAAACTTCTCCGAAGATGGAAGAGGCAACAAATCAATAGGTGCACGAGGTAGGAAACCATACACAACTTCAAAAGGGCACATCTTAGTAGTAGAATGCAATGAACGATTATAAGCAAATTCAATATGAGGCAAGCATTCCTCCCACATTTTCTTATTATTCTTCAAAACAGCCCTAAGCATAGTAGACAACGTTCTATTGACTACTTCAGTTTGTCCATCAGTTTGGGGGTGACAAGTAGTACTAAAAAGCAGTTTAGTCCCCAACTTAGCCCATAAACATCTCCAAAAGTGGCTAAGAAATTTAGTATCACGATCTGAAATAATAGTATTTGGCACACCATGCAAGCGAATAATTTCACGAAAGAACAAATCAGCAACATTAACAGCATCATCGCTTTTATGACATGGTATAAAGTGTGCCATTTTCGAGAATCTATCCACGACAACAAATATGCTATCCCTCCCCTTCTTTGTTCGAGGTAAACCTAAAAAAAGTCCATAGATATATCCTCCCAAGGAACACTAGGTACAGGCAAAGGCATATATAAACCATGAGGATTGAGTCGTGACTTAGCTTTTTGACATGTAGTGCAGCGAGCAATAAAACGCTCAACATCCCGTCTCATCTTTGGCCAAAAGAAATGTGTAGCAAGTACGTCCTCCGTCTTCTTCACGCCAAAGTGTCCCATTAATCCTCCTCCATGCGCCTCCTGCAACAACAAAGGACGAACGGAGCTAGCTGGAATGCATAGCTTGTTAGCAGAAACACAAATCCATCGTTAACAACAAACTTGTTCCACATTCTTCCTTCTTTACAATTCTGCATTACATCTTTAAAATCAGCATCATGCACATATTGATCTTTGATGGTCTCCAAACCAAATATTTTGAAGTCAAGTTGTGAAAGCATAGTATAGCGACGAGACAATGCATCAGCAATAACATTTTCTTTTCCCTTCTTGTGTTTAATGACATAAGGGAAAGTCTCAATGAATTCAACCCATTTAGCATGTCTACGATTCAGTTTAGCTTGACTTTTAATATGTTTCAAAGATTCATGATCACAATGTATAACAAATTCTTTGGGCCATAAATAATGTTGCCATGTTTCTAAAGTCCGAACAAGAGCATATAATTCTTTATCATAAGTAGAATAATTCAGACTAGGCCCACTCAATTTTTCAGAAAAGTATGCAACAGGTTTGCCATCTTGTAATAACACACCTCCTAATCCAATTCCACTAGCATCACATTCAAGCTCAAAAGTCTTATTAAAATCAGGAAGTTGGAGTAAAGGAGCATGTGATAGAGGCAAAGGTGTCCCGTCTTTCGATGAGAAGGTGGATTTCGCTTTGGTGGAAGTCGACTTTGACGATCCGACTACGAACGTGCGAGGACGTCGCGCCTTAGTAGTCGCTAAACCAACTCCGAGAGGTTATTGACCGCGCCGGGGCACGATCAACCTGACCACGAGGGTCTGTTTCCTGCGAGCAAACGAAGAACAAGCAAGAAACTAAGATTGCAATCTGGATATTGCGAATATAAGATGAAAGCTTTATTGATCAAGGTGGGGTTCTGTGACGCCTTTGTCTGGTCGTTGAACACAAACGAAGTACGCGAAGTTGCAGCTATGGCGAACTTTTAATCTAAACAAAACCCAAAGTCTAAACGATGCCCTAAGGGCTGTATATATGGAGGAAGAGGGGGGAATTTCGTGGCCCTTGGTGGAGGGGTCCGAAATCAACCCTATCTCTTGTTTCCCCACACATACGGACTCTAAAAATAGCCTATACTTATGTATTTCGAAATTACATGGGCCTGGCCCAATAATAAGGTGACGCAGCACCTAAAATAGCCTCGGGACGAAATTTATGAAGTGGCATCTTGTATATTTCGTCCAAGGCTTCATGCACCCATTATGGTGGCTTCAAAGTCCTGAAATCATCACTTGTAACTCTGTTCTTGTTCCCCTTGCGCATGCCATCATCTCCATGCTTGTTCTTGCTCCAATGTTCATCCTTCTCCAAGCTGGACCCTTCATTTGTAAGCAAAACAAATGTATCCAATTTAGGCAGCATCATATTCTCATGAACATTAGAATCATTACCAAGAAACGAAAGTACCTGGTAATTTAGTTGGCGTGCACGAGCTCTAGTAATTGGTCCAGTATGTATAGCAGCAGGGGCTGTGGGTGTAACAATTGTATTGATGTCCTCATCATCCTCCCCTTCTTGAAATGAAGTCGTCCTCGACGGAAGTTCATCTTCCTCACCCAAATAAGGCTTCAAATCTGCAATGTTAAAAGTGGGACTAACCCCAAAATCTGCAGGCAGCTCAAGTTTATATGCATTATCATTTATTTTCTCTAACACCTTAAAGGGACCATCAGCACGTGGCATTAACTTTGATTTGCGCAAATCAGGAAATCTATCCTTACGCAAATGTAACCAAACAAGATCTCCAGGTGCAAACACAACATGTTTTCTACCCTTATCTCCAGCAAGTTTATATTTAGCATTCATGCGCTCAATGTTTTCCTTAGTTAACTCATGCATTTTTAAAATCAATTCAGCACGTTGTTTAGCATCAAAATTAAACTTCTCCGAAGATGGAAGAGGCAACAAATCAATAGGTGCACGAGGTAGGAAACCATACACAACTTCAAAAGGGCACATCTTAGTAGTAGAATGCAATGAACGATTATAAGCAAATTCAATATGAGGCAAGCATTCCAACCACATTTTCTTATTATTCTTCAAAACAGCCCTAAGCATAGTAGACAACGTTCTATTGACTACTTCAGTTTGTCCATCAGTTTGGGGGTGACAAGTAGTACTAAAAAGCAGTTTAGTCCCCAACTTAGCCCATAAACATCTCCAAAAGTGATAGAGGCAAAGGTGTCCCGTCTTTCGATGAGATGATGGATATCGCTTTGGTGGAAGTCGACTTTGACGATCCGACTACGAACGTGCGAGGACGTCGCGCCTTAGCAATCGCTAAACCAACTCCGAGAGGTTATTGACCACGCCGGAGCACGATCAACCTGACCACGAGGGTCTGTTTCCTGCGAGCAAACGAAGAACAAGCAAGAAACTAAGATTGCAATCTGGATATTGCGAATATAAGATGAAAACTTTATTGATCAAGGTGGGGTTCTGTGACGCCTTTGTCTGGTCGTTGAACACAAACGAAGTACGTGAAGTTGCAGCTATGGCGAACTTTTAATCTAAACAAAACCCAAAGTCTAAACGATGCCCTAAGGGTTGTACATATGGAGGAAGAGGGGGGAATTTCGTGGCCCTTGGTGGAGGGGTCCGAAATCAACCCTATCTCTTGTTTCCCCACACATACGGACTCTAAAAATAGCCTATACTTATGTATTTCGAAATTACATGGGCCTGGCCCAATAATAAGGTGACGCAGCACCTAAAATAGCCTCGGGACGAAATTTATGAAGTGGCATCTTGTATATTTCGTCCAAGGCTTCATGCACCCATTATGGTGGCTTCAAAGTCCTGAAATCATCACTTGTAACTCCGTTCTTGTTCCCCTTGCGCATGCCATCATCTCCATGCTTGTTCTTGCTCCAATGTTCATCCTTCTCCAAGCTAGGCCCTTCATTTGTAAGCAAAACAAATGTATCCAATTTAGGCAGCATCATATTCTCATGAACATTAGAATCATTACCAAGAAACGAAAGTACCTGGTAATTTAGTTGGCGTGCGCGAGCTCTAGTAATTGGTCCAGTATGTATAGCAGCAGGGCCTGTGGGTGTAACAATGGTATTGATGTCCTCATAAAATTTGAAGGTGATTCCAATTGGGTTGGAAAGTGCACGAAATCTAGTTTCCAACAAAAAAAGAATCACCCAATTCGGAGTCCGTATGAAAAACTTGTGTGCGTTTTGAGTCAGGTATGTCTGTGCAGTCCGAATCTGAATCCAGAACGTGAGAGACTTGGACTCTATCTTCTCTTGGGCCAAAAGTGACGTGAGAGAACTTTTTGGACAGCAAATAAACATCTCTTTCTTCCTTATCTTCATATGTGGATTGTACAAATGTCCCATACACCTGCAATTAGACAAAACACAAAAGTGTGTGAAGTATTTTTGTTCTGGATAACATAAATAGATTATTGAATAGTTTGCACTAGAAATCACCTGACAAATATGCATATATGCAATATTTTTGGTCATATCCAAGGTAGTCATATCCTCATCATTTATTTGCCACCAAATCTGATATTGATGAGCTAAATTTCAGCAAATCTGTTTGCTATGCTTTTGTGTGCAAAGAGGCATTATTTTCATTCGAGGACGTGCCTTCCTCTTTGCCTCCTGCTGTCACTAACATTTTGCAGGAGTTCGCTGACATTTTTCCACAAGACGTGCCACCGGGATTACCGCCTATTCGAGGGATTGAGCATCAGATTGACTTAATTCCCGGTGCTTCACTGCCAAACCGTGCACCATACCGTACCAATCCAGAGGAGACGAAGGAGATTATGCGTCAAGTACAAGAGCTTCTCGACAAAGGTTATATACGCGAATCCCTTAGTCCTTGTGCTGTTCCTATTATTCTAGTGCCGAAAAAGGATGGTACATCACGTATGTGTGTTGATTGTAGAGGCATTAATAATATTACTATTCGTTATCGTCATCCTATTCCTAGGCTAGATGATATGCTTGATGAATTGAGTGGCTCTACAATATTCTCCAAAGTTGATTTGCGTAGTGGCTACCATCAAATTCGTATGAAATTGGGAGATGAATGGAAAACAGCATTTAAAACTAAGTTTGGATTATATGAGTGGTTAGTCATGCCTTTTTGGTTAACTAATGCACCTAGTACTTTCATGAGATTAATGAACGAAGTTTTACGTGCTTTCATTGGACGATTTGTGGTGGTTTACTTTGATGACATATTGATTTATAGTAGATCTTTGGAGGAACATTTGGAACATTTACGTGCTGTTTTTATTGCACTACGTGATGCACGTTTGTTTGGTAACCTTGGGAAGTGCACCTTTTGCACCGACCGAGTATCTTTTCTTGGCTATGTTGTTACTCCACAGGGAATTGAAGTTGATAAAGCCAAGATTGAAGCTATTGAGAGTTGGCCGCAGCCCAAAACGGTCACACAAGTGAGGAGTTTTCTTGGCCTCGCTGGATTCTATAGGCGTTTTGTGAGAGATTTCAGCACCATTGCTGCACCTCTCAATGAGCTTACAAAGAAAGATGTGCCTTTTCTTTGGGGTACCACACAGGAAGAAGCCTTCACGGTATTGAAAGATAAGTTGACACATGCTCCTTTACTCCAACTTCCTGATTTTAATAAGACTTTTGAGCTTGAATGTGATGCTAGTGGAATTGGATTAGGAGGTGTGTTATTACAAGATGGCAAACCTGTTGCATACTTTTCTGAAAAATTGAGTGGGCCTAGTCTGAATTATTCTACTTATGATAAAGAATTATATGCTCTTGTTCGGCCTTTAGAAACATGGCAACATTATTTATGGCCCAAAGAATTTGTTATACATTCTGATCATGAATCTTTGAAACATATTAAAAGTCAAGCTAAACTGAATCGTAGACATGCTAAATGGGTTGAATTCATTGAGACTTTCCCTTATGTCATTAAACACAAGAAGGGAAAAGAAAATGTTATTGCTGATGCATTGTCTCGTCGCTATACTATGCTTTCACAACTTGACTTCAAAATATTTGGTTTGGAGACCATCAAAGATCAATATGTGCATGATGCTAATTTTAAAGATGTAATGCAGAATTGCAAAGAAGGAAGAATGTGGAACAAGTTTGTCGTTAATGATGGATTTGTGTTTCGTGCTAACAAGCTATGCTGATAGAGGCAAAGGTGTCCCGTCTTTCGATGAGATGATGGATTTCGCTTTGGTGGAAGTCGACTTTGACGATCCGACTACGAACGTGCGAGGACGTCGCGCCTTAGCAATCGCTAAACCAACTCCGAGAGGTTATTGACCACGCTGGAGCACGATCAACCTGACCACGAGGGTCTGTTTCCTGCGAGCAAACGAAGAACAAGCAAGAAACTAAGATTGCAATCTGGATATTGCGAATATAAGATGAAAGCTTTATTGATCAAGGTGGGGTTCTGTGACGCCTTTGTCTGGTCGTTGAACACAAACGAAGTACGCGAAGTTGCAGCTATGGCGAACTTTTAATCTAAACAAAACCCAAGGAAAAGCTACTAGATGGATCTACTTATATAGGAGCAAGGGGTGGCGGCCAAGGAGGTGGGAGGACGTCCCAAGGCAGCCTAAAACTAAATCTAGGTCGTACAAGGCCAATGGGCCCAAGTGGAGGTGATGTAACACCTTTGGACTTGTAGTTTGACTCGGATTCTGCTACAGCATCAGATTGTTTCGTCCACAACTCAACGCTCCGGACGAATTTGAAGGTGATTCCAATTGGGTTGGAAAGTGCACGAAATCTAGTTTCCAACAAAAAAAGAATCACCCAATTCGGAGTCCGTATGAAAAACTTGTGTGCGTTTTGAGTCAGGTGTGTCTGTGCAGTCCGAATCTGAATCCAGAACGTGAGAGACTTGGACTCTATCTTCTCTTGGGCCAAAAGTGACGTGAGAGAACTTTTTGGACAGCAAATAAACATCTCTTTCTTCCTTATCTTCATATGTGGATTGTACAAATGTCCCATACACCTGCAATTAGACAAAACACAAAAGTGTGTGAAGTATTTTTGTTCTGGATAACATAAATAGATTATTGAATAGTTTGCACTAGAAATCACCTGACAAATATGCATATATGCAATATTTTTGGTCATATCCAAGGTAGTCATGTCCTCATCAGTGTGCCATTTTCGAGAATCTATCCACGACAACAAATATGCTATCCCTCCCCTTCTTTGTTCGAGGTAAACCTAAAACAAAGTCCATAGATATATCCTCCCAAGGAACACTAGGTACAGGCAAAGGCATATATAAACCATGAGGATTGAGTCGTGACTTAGCTTTTTGACATGTAGTGCAGCGAGCAATAAAACGCTCAACATCCCGTCTCATCTTTGGCCAAAAGAAATGTGTAGCAAGTACGTCCTCCGTCTTCTTCACGCCAAAGTGTCCCATTAATCCTCCTCCATGCGCCTCCTGCAACAACAAAAGACGAACGGAGCTAGCTGGAATGCATAGCTTGTTAGCACGAAACACAAATCCATCGTTAACAACAAACTTGTTCCACATTCTTCCTTCTTTACAATTCTGCATTACATCTTTAAAATCAGCATCATGCACATATTGATCTTTGATGGTCTCCAAACCAAATATTTTGAAGTCAAGTTGTGAAAGCATAGTATAGCGACGAGACAATGTATCAGCAATAACATTTTCTTTTCCCTTCTTGTGTTTAATGACATAAGGGAAAGTCTCAATGAATTCAACCCATTTAGCATGTCTACGATTCAGTTTAGCTTGACTTTTAATATGTTTCAAAGATTCATGATCAGAATGTATAACAAATTCTTTGGGCCATAAATAATGTTGCCATGTTTCTAAAGTCCGAACAAGAGCATATAATTCTTTATCATAAGTAGAATAATTCAGACTAGGCCCACTCAATTTTTCAGAAAAGTATGCAACAGGTTTGCCATCTTGTAATAACACACCTCCTAATCCAATTCCACCAGCATCACATTCAAGCTCAAAAGTCTTATTAAAATCAGGAAGTTGGAGTAAAGGAGCATGTGTCAACTTATCTTTCAATACCGTGAAGGCTTCTTCCTGTGTGGTACCCCAAAGAAAAGGCACATCTTTCTTTGTAAGCTCATTGAGAGGTGCAGCAATGGTGCTGAAATCTCTCACAAAACGCCTATAGAATCCAGCGAGGCCAAGAAAACTCCTCACTTGTGTGACCGTTTTGGGCTGCGGCCAACTCTCAATAGCTTCAATCTTGGCTTTATCAACTTCAATTCCCTGTGGAGTAACAACATAGCCAAGAAAAGATACTCGGTCGGTGCAAAAGGTGCACTTCCCAAGGTTACCAAACAAACGTGCATCACGTAGTGCAATAAAAACAGCACGTAAATGTTCCAAATGTTCCTCCAAAGATCTACTATAAATCAATATGTCATCAAAGTAAACCACCACAAATCGTCCAATGAAAGCACGTAAAACTTCGTTCATTAATCTCATGAAAGTACTAGGTGCATTAGTTAACCAAAAAGGCATGACTAACCACTCATATAATCCAAACTTAGTTTTAAATGCTGTTTTCCATTCATCTCCCAATTTCATACGAATTTGATGGTAGCCACTACGCAAATCAACTTTGGAGAATATTGTAGAGCCACTCAATTCATCAAGCATATCATCTAGCCTAGGAATAGGATGACGATAACGAATAGTAATATTATTAATGCCTCTACAATCAACACACATACGTGATGTACCATCCTTTTTCGGCACTAGAATAATAGGAACAGCACAAGGACTAAGGGATTCGCGTATATAACCTTTGTCGAGAAGCTCTTGTACTTGACGCATAATCTCCTTCGTCTCCTCTGGATTGGTACGGTATGGTGCACGGTTTGGCAGTGAAGCACCGGGAATTAAGTCAATCTGATGCTCAATCCCTCGAATAGGCGGTAATCTCGGTGGCACGTCTTGGGGAAAAACGTCAGCGAACTCCTGCAAAATGTTAGTGACAGCAGGAGGCAAAGAGGAAGGCACGTCCTCGAATGAAAATAATGCCTCTTTGCACACAAAAGCATAGCAAACAGATTTGCTGAAATCTAGCTCATCAATATCAGATTTGGTGGAAAATAAACATGCACTTTTCAATTTAATTTCAGAAGCAACAATAGATGGTTTATTATTAGGCTTCATTTGTTGCTCAAACTCTTTTGCCACAATCTGATTTTCACTCTTATTCTTCTCCTGTTTTGCTTTATTAGCTCTATTAATATCATCTTTCAAAATGGAATCAGGAGTCATAGGAAGCAAAGTAATATTTTTATCCTTATGAACAAGAGTATAGTGATTGTTTCTACCATGGTGTACAGAATTTTTATCAAATTGCCATGGTCTACCAAGTAATAAGGAACATGCTTGCATAGGTACCACATCACAATCAACATAATCAGCATATGTAGAGATACTAAAATGCACACGAACAGTACGTGTTACCTTAACCTTGCCGCTGTTGTTGAACCATTGGATGTAGTAAGGATGTGGATGTGGTCTTGTGGTGAGAGAAAGCTTCTCCACCATCTCCATGCTAGCCAAGTTGTTGCAGCTCCCTCCGTCTATTATGACGCGCACAGAACGTTCCTTCACAACTCCCTTGGTATGGAACAAATTGTGCCTCTGATTTTGCTCAACTTGTGTGACCTGCACACTCAAAACACGTTGAGCAACTAAACATTCATACCTGTCAGCGTCTTCAGGAGCCATGTATTGCGTCTCATGATCAGAATCATCTCCACCATGTTCTTCACGTGCAATAAGAGCCAATGTCTCCTCATCATAGTCACTAGCGGACTCATATCCACCATCCGCGGTAGCAATCATCACACGCGGAGATTTGCATTCCCTCGCATAATGACCTCCTCCCTTACAACGACGACAAATAATATCACTTGTGTGCCCTGTTGATGCCATGGAAGAAGACGAACGCTATGCAGGCCCCGCAGGTGCGCTCTTGGCAGATAATGGTGGTTGTGCCTGTTTTCTTGTATCACGGCTAGAGGTGGCACCGGATGGAGGTGCTGGTGTAGTTGAAGTAGAAGATGCACGTGGTGTCCATGATGAAGGTCGGCCTGCAGAAAAGTTAGTTCGCCCCAATGCTTGTCAATCCTGCACTTCGCGTTCAGCTTTACAAGCAAGATGGAATAAACGAGTGATAGTAGTATACTCCTTATAGTCTAGAATGGTCTGAATCTCTCTATTTAATCCACCCAGAAAACGTGCAAGCATAGCTTCATTCTCCTCAACAATACCACATCTAATCATGCCAGTTTGTAATTCCTGATAATATTCTTCTACAGAATTTTTCCCTTGTCTTAAACGCTGCAATTTTTGAAGCAATTCACGTTGATAATATGGTGGAACCCAACGCGTACGCATAGCAGTTTTCAAAGCAGCCCAAGTAGTTGGAATAGGATATAATCTACAATGTTCAGACCACCATACACATGCAAAACTAGTGAAAGCACAAACAGCAGCAGCAACTCGTCTCTCCTCAGGATATTGTAAACATGTAAATCGTTGTTCAGTTTCTAACTCCCAAGTAAGATATATATCAGGAACATATCTACCCTCAAATGGTGGAATATTCAATTTCAGATTAGGAATATGGACATCATCTCGTACCTGAGGTGGTGGTGCAGGCCTACCATTACGAATATATACCTGAGGTCGACCTGCTGGTGGTGGTGCTGGTGGCTGCTCGTAGATCTGATTTTGATCAACCTCATCCTCATAATCGCCCGCATACTCATCATCCTCCTGGGTACCAGCAGGAGCAGTAGCAGGAGCCAAAGAAACACCAACAGCAGTAACAGCGGCACCAGAATTTTGTCCTGGCACAATAGGAACACGCTGTGCTCGTCCATACTGATTCGGAAGGGGGCGTAGTTGTTGTTGTTGCAGAGGTGCGATAGGTGCAGCCGGTGGTGGAAGACGCGCAAGCAGTTCATTAAATCTGTGATCGAGCTTTGTTTCGAACGTCTTCTCAAGGCCAGTGATCTTCTCCATGGCCTCTTCAAAATTGTTCAGCACATCTTGTACCTGTTCAGTCATCATTTGCTGAAACTTATCATGAAGCTCCTTGTTCGATAAGTTCTCCCAGTCAATCTCGTCGGCTTGTGATCCTGGCATGGTTAGCAGCAATAGAAACACACAAGAATATGATCCTACAGACTACTAAGAAGTGGTGGTGGTGTATCACAAATCCGTCAAGCAAATCTCAAATTCTTACCAGTTCTTACCCAGCAGCAGGCGGTGATCGGCAACCGTTGTAGTCAAAAACTCTCAAAGCTTGGATAGAGCGATTACCAGGGAGAGTCAAACACACGACGTAGATGTATGTGGAGCTGGGAAGGCTTATAGTATGGTAGCAAAAAGGGTCAGCAATAATCAATTCAGAGATGCAAAGTTGAATAAACGCTCAACGACGGTACTGTGCTGGTCCTAGGCTAGACTGTGCTAGAGACGCGAGCCTAGAACACCAACAAAATCACGGCGCGGCACGTAAACAAGGGAAAAGCACACTCTCAATTTTTTTTTCGCTCTTTGTTTTTTTTGCGCTCTTTTTTTTTGCGAAAAATCACTATAATGGCGAGTGTCTCAAAACTCTTCTTAGCTCAAACTGACAGGATGGGCACGAAATATTTTCGACCAATTTTTTTTTTTTTGACTGTCCGGACCCAAAAACTGGAAACGGGTCAAAAAAAAACTTCCTATAATGGCACCTGTCTCAAAACACTCAGAAACACCTAAAAATAGGATAGCCAGAAAATTTTTCGAAAAATGCGTTTTCGAAAATTTTTGGGCCTAAACGGAGTGTGGCTACCCGAGTCTTTTTTTTTCCGAATCCTACTCCGGCAAGGAAACACGAATCGGAATCTAGATGGATCTCGAAAACAAACCTAATATGCAAGGAACTCGGATTGGTGGTGGAATATGGCAGCGGTGGTGGTAGCGGTGGTAGTATATGGATATGGATATGAATCGGTGGTGGTATATGAATCGGTGGTGGTATATGGATACGGATTCGGAGCGGTGGCGGATAAGCGGTGGTGGTAGATGGCAGGGGCGATGATGATGGTGCGGCGGCGGCGTGACAACTTATGACCAGAACTCGAAACTCTAAAAGACTAGACTCTAAGACCAGCAACTAGACACGACGATGCAACCGCAAATTCAATAAAGCAAAACCCTAAAAATATTATGCAAAGGCTCAGATTGGTTCGGATATGATGAACTAACCCTAATTTTTTTTGTGGTTTTTTCGTGGACTGTAGGTATGAAGAACAGACTCGATCTAAACTACGAAAAACTGTAAAATCTCACCGAGCAACCTGGAAATCTGATACCACTTGATAGAGGCAAAGGTGTCCCGTCTTTCGATGAGATGATGGATATCGCTTTGGTGGAGGTCGACTTTGACGATCCGACTACGAACGTGCGAGGACGTCGCGCCTTAGCAATCGCTAAACCAACTCCGAGAGGTTATTGACCACGCCGGAGCACGATCAACCTGACCACGAGGGTCTGTTTCCTGCGAGCAAACGAAGAACAAGCAAGAAACTAAGATTGCAATCTGGATATTGCGAATATAAGATGAAAGCTTTATTGATCAAGGTGGGGTTCTGTGACGCCTTTGTCTGGTCGTTGAACACAAACGAAGTACGCGAAGTTGCAGCTATGGCGAACTTTTAATCTAAACAAAACCCAAAGTCTAAACGATGCCCTAAGGGCTGTATATATGGAGGAAGAGGGGGGAATTTCGTGGCCCTTGGTGGAGGGGTCCGAAATCAACCCTATCTCTTGTTTCCCCACACATACGGACTCTAAAAATAGCCTATACTTATGTATTTCGAAATTACATGGGCCTGGCCCAATAATAAGGTGATGCAGCACCTAAAATAGCCTCGGGACGAAATTTATGAAGTGGCATCTTGTATATTTTGTCCAAGGCTTCATGCACCCATTATGGTGACTTCAAAGTCCTGAAATCATCACTTGTAACTCTGTTCTTGTTCCCCTTGCGCATGCCATCATCTCCATGCTTGTTCTTGCTCCAATGTTCATCCTTCTCCAAGCTAGGCCCTTCATTTGTAAGCAAAACAAATGTATCCAATTTAGGCAGCATCATATTCTCATGAACATTAGAATCATTACCAAGAAACGAAAGTACCTGGTAATTTAGTTGGCGTGCACGAGCTCTAGTAATTGGTCCAGTATGTATAGCAGCAGGGGCTGTGGGTGTAACAATTGTATTGATGTCCTCATCAAACCCCATTGGATTCACCTTCAAATTCGTCCGGAGCATTGAGTTACGGACGAACAATCTGACGTTGCAGCAGAATCCGAGTCAAACTACAAGCCCAAAGGTGTTGCATCACCTCCACTTGGGCCCATGAGCCTTGTACGACCTAGGGTTAGTTTTAGGCTGCCTTGGGACGTCCTCCCACCTCCTTGACCGCCACCCCTTGCTCCTATATAAGTAGATCCATCTAGTAGCTTTTTCCTTGGGTTTTGTTTAGATTAAAAGTTCGCCATAGCTGCAACTTCGCGTACTTCGTTTGTGTCCAACGACCAGACCAAGACGTCACAGAACCCCACCTTGATCAATAAAGCTTTCATCTTATATTCGCAATATCCCGATTGCAATCTCAGTTTCTTGCTTGTTCTTCGTTTGCTCGCAGGAAACAGACCCTCATGGTCAGGTTGATCGTGCTCCGGCGTGGTCAATAACCCTCGGAAGTTGGTTTAGCGATTGCTAAGGCGCGACGTCTCGCACGTTCGTAGTCGGATCGTCAAGGTCGACTCCCACAGAAAACGATAGCCACCATCTCATCGAAAGATCGGGACCCTCGCCTCTATTAATGGAGATGGTGGAGAAGCTTTCTCTCACCACAAGACCACATCCACATCCTTACTACATCCAATGGTTCAACAACAGCGGCAAGGTTAAGGTAACACATACTGTTCGTGTGCATTTTAGTATCTCTACATATGCTGATTATGTTGATTGTGCTGTGGTACCTATGCAAGCATGTTCCTTATTACTTGGTAGACCATGGCAATTTGATAAAAATTCTGTACACCATGGTAGAAACAATCACTATACTCTTGTTCATAAGGATAAAAATATTACTTTGCTTCCTATGACTCCTGATTCCATTTTGAAAGATGATATTAATAGAGCTAATAAAGCACAACAGGAGAAGAATAAGAGTGAAAATCAGATTGTGGCAAAAGAATTTGAGCAACAAATGAAGCCTAATAATAAACCATCTAGTGTTGCTTCTGAAATTAAATTGAAAAGTGCATGTTTATTTGCCACCAAATCTGATATTGATGAGCTAGATTTCAGCAAATCTGTTTGCTATGCTTTTGTGTGCAAAGAGGCATTATTTTCATTCGAGGACGTGCCTTCCTCTTTGCCTCCTGCTGTCACTAACATTTTGCAGGAGTTCGCTGACGTTTTTCCCCAAGACGTGCCACCGGGATTACCGCCTATTCGAGGGATTGAGCATCTGATGAGGACATGACTACCTTAGATATGACCAAAAATATTGCATATATGCATATTTGTCAGGTGATTTCTAGTGCAAACTATTCAATAATCTATTTATGTTATCCAGAACAAAAATACTTCACACACTTTTGGGTTTTGTCTAATTGCAGGTGTATGGGACATTTGTACAATCCACATATGAAGATAAGGAAGAAAGAGATGTTTATTTGCTGTTCAAAAAGTTCTTTCACGTCACTTTTGGCCCAAGAGAAGATAGAGTCCAAGTCTCTCACGTTCTGGATTCAGATTCGGACTGCACAGACATACCTGACTCAAAACGCCCACAACTTTTTCATACGGACTCCGAATTGGGTGATTCTTTTTTTGTTGGAAACTAGATTTCGTGCACTTTCCAACCCAATTGGAATCACCTTCAAATTCATCCGGAGCATTGAGTTGTGGACGAAACAATCTGATGCTGCAGCAGAATCCGAGTCAAACTACAAGTCCAAAGGTGTTACATCACCTCCACTTGGGCCCATTGGCCTTGTACGACCTAGATTTAGTTTTAGGCTGCCTTGGGACATCCTCCCACCTCCTTGGCCGCCACCCCTTGCTCCTATATAAGTAGATCCATCTAGTAGATTTTCCTTGGGATTTGTTTAGTTAAAAGTTAGCCATTGCAACTTCGTGTGCTTCGTTTGTGTCCAACGACCAGACCAAGACCACTTTTCGGATCCCCACCATAATTTACTTCATACATATTCGCGATATTCAGATTGCTTTTATCATATTCTTGCTTGTTCTTTGATTGCTTGCAGGAATAGACCTTCGTGGTCAGGTCGATCGTGCTCCGGCGTGGTCAATAACCTCTCGGAGTTGGTTTAGCGATTGCTAAGGCACAACGTCGTTGCACGTTTGTAGTCGGATCGTCAAAGTCGTCTCCACCAAATCGATAGTTATCATCTCATCGAAAGATCGGGACACCCTCGCCTCTATCAAGTGGTATCAGTTTTCAGGTTGCTCGGTGAGAATTTCCAGTTTTTCCTAGATTAGATTTTTTTCTTACCTATTGTCCAAGAAAAAGCCACAAAAAAAAGTTAGATCTGTTCATCCTTTATCCAAGCCAGTCTGAGCCTTTGCAATTTTCTATTCATTGCTTGCATAGTTGAATTATCGGTTGCATCGTCGTGTCAGTTGCTGGTCTTAGTGTCTAGTTCCTTTAGAGTTTCGAGTTCTGTTCACATTAGTCACGCCGCCGCTGCATCATTATTCCTTCCGCCGTCCATCATCCACGTGCTACGCACTGTTCATTGTCATAATCATAGTTGAGGTCATTCACATCTTCGCCTAATCCAATCTGCATCTTATCTAGTTTGTCTTGGAAAGAGGGAGAAAAAAAGAGAGAGAAAAAAAAGAGAGAGAAAAAAAAGAGAAAAAAGGAAAGAAAAAAAAGAAAAAGAGGGAGAAGAAAAAGAAAAAAAAGGCGTGAGAAAAAAAAAAGAGAAGAAAAAAAAATTGGATCTATCTAGAATCAATCTCGTACCTGAATTTGGATTGGAATCTGTTTTGTGCACTGTTCAGTAAAACAGGTGTATCTTCCTCATACGAAGTCAGTTTTGGCTCCGTGAGTACTCAAATTGAAGATAGCGACGAGCCGCATCTAAATAGTTGCATAAGCTAGTTCAATATTTGACACCTCAAAATCGGCCCTTAAATAGGTCTTTTTGCCCTCCGAAGTTCGTGAACACAACTTGTTCCAATTTTTCAGGCCAGTTTTAGAATTCTTTGACTCCTCATATCAACTCGGAATTGAGTGATTCTTTTTGCATTGGAAAGCTTGAGTTAGTAGAATTCTTTGAAAGAATTTATTAGAAAATTGTCTCAAACTTTTCAAGAGGAAAGTTGGAGAGAGAGTTGTTGTATATCCTGCTTGGCAGTTGTTTTTCATCATTATCTTCACTGCCGTTGTGATCTTCACTTATATCTTGCTGTCAAGAGCTACTTAGTATCCTTCATTGATGCTAGTTGTGCTACGCCGTGACCTCATTAGTGTTCTAGGCTCGCGTCTCTAGTCCGGTCTAGCCTAGGACTAGCACAGTACCGTCGTTGAGCGTTTATTCAACATTGCATCTTTGAATTGATTATTGCTAATCTTTTGCTACCATATATAGCCAACCCAGCTCCACATATTTCTACACCGTGTATACGTACGCTCCCTTGGCAATCGCTTTACTCAATATTCGGAGTTACTTGACACCGCTGGTTGCCGATCACCGCCTGCTGCATGGTAAGAACTTGTAAGACATTGTTATTTGCTTTACTGTGAGCGTTTTACCACCACATCCTAGTAGTTATAGGAACATTATTTTTGGGTTTTGTTTCTTGTTCTACTAATCATGATAGGATCCAGAGTCAATTCATGGGCTTTGTCAATCGCGGGAGACGTGCCACCACCTTTGCAAATACCACAACCGTCACGAGAGGTGCACAAACAACCAAATGCACATGATCAGGTTAATGTATCTATACCACCATTTAATGGCCGTTTTAAACCTGCTTTATATATTGAATGGGAGTTCGACATAAAAAATATATTTGCTTCCCATAATTTCGATGAACATAAAAAGGTTAAGGTTGCGGTTGGTTCTTTCACTGGTTATGCTTTGGTTTGGTGGAGTGAATATTGTCGGTTACACCCTGATTATATACCTACTACTTGGGATGATTTGAAACTTGCCATGCGACATACTTTCGTCCCTGCTTATTATACTCGTGACATGATTAAGAAGTTGCAACACTTAAAACAAGGTAGTGAAACTGTAACAAAATATTATGATGATTTACAAACTACCTTGTTGCATTCCTCTGTAGAAGAAAGTGAAGATGATTTTATGGATAGATTTTGGGGAGGATTAAACCGTGATATTCAAGAGATACTAATTCATGAAGAGTGTTATCCTATGGACCATTTGTTTCATCTTGCTTGCAAAGCTGAACAGGAAGTAAAACGACGTGTTGGCCACGAGGAGAACAAGCGCACAGTGCACATTCCAAGAGTTGATATGATTGTTCCTTCAACTACTAGGCATACTATGACAACCACATCCGTTGTTGTCAGGACTACATCACCTCCACCATGTGACACATCGCCCCCGAGAGTGGCTACATCATCTGAGTTGATCATAAGAGGTAATGACAAAGGTACTGATCTTCCATCTGAGAATGATGAATGCCTTGTCAATTTGAATGCACCATCTGATGAGCTACCCACTACTTTGATCACACCACCTATTTTAGAGGACTACGTTGATAATTTGATTTTGCCATGTGATCAAACAACTGAAATACCAACAATTTTGAGTGCACCCATTGAATTAACTATTGATGCAAAAGAACCAATGTTTAATCATTTTGATATGACCTCTAATCTTGGTGATGATTCTGTGTTGAATGACTTATTGCATGTTTGCTTATTTAAGCATGTTGTAGCATGTAAATTTGATGCAAGTAAGGTTTATTCACCAATGTTTGGGATGGTTTAATGATGAACATTGTCAATCTTTTGAAATGAATAAGAGCTTCACTTATATGTGCAAACTGAGTTGCAATATTTTCATGCCTTCTACTTCTTGTGCTAATTTTTTGGCTTTAGATTTTATAAACTATGCAAGTTACTCATCTATTCATGTGTCATATATGCAAAAATCAAGGGAAGTAAAAATGGATGACATATACATATACAACATGTACACCTTGTCTCTTTTGTTAGCCACATTTCAGATTAAGCAACGCCGAGGACGGCTTTATTTTCAAGAAGGGGAGGATGATGAGGACATGACTACCTTAGATATGACCAAAAATATTGCATATATGCATATTTGTCAGGTGATTTCTAGTGCAAACTATTCAATAATCTATTTATGTTATCCAGAACAAAAATACTTCACACACTTTTGTGTTTTGTCTAATTGCAGGTGTATGGGACATTTGTACAATCCACATATGAAGATAAGGAAGAAAGAGATGTTTATTTGTTGTTCAAAAAGTTCTTTCACGTCACTTTTTGCCCAAGAGAAGATAGAGTCCAAGTCTCTCACGTTCTGGATTCAGATTCGGACTGCACAGACATACCTGACTCAAAACGCCCACAACTTTTTCATACGGACTCCGAATTGGGTGATTCTTTTTTTGTTGGAAACTAGATTTCGTGCACTTTCCAACCCAATTGGAATCACCTTCAAATTCATCCGGAGCGTTGAGTTGTGGACGAAACAATCTGATGCTGCAGCAGAATCCGAGTCAAACTACAAGTCCAAAGGTGTTACATCACCTCCACTTGGGCCCATTGGCCTTGTACGACCTAGATTTAGTTTTAGGCTGCCTTGGGACATCCTCCCACCTCCTTGGCCGCCACCCCTTGCTCCTATATAAGTAGATCCATCTAGTAGATTTTCCTTGGGATTTGTTTAGTTAAAAGTTAGCCATTGCAACTTCGTGTGCTTCGTTTGTGTCCAACGACCAGACCAAGACCACTTTTCGGATCCCCACCATAATCAATACTTCATACATATTCGCGATATTCAGATTGCTTTTATCATATTCTTGCTTGTTCTTTTATTGCTTGCAGGAATAGACCTTCGTGGTCAGGTTGATCGTGCTCCGGCGTGGTCAATAACCTCTCGGAGTTGGTTTAGCGATTGCTAAGGCACAACGTCGTTGCACGTTTGTAGTCGGATCGTCAAAGTCGTCTCCACCAAATCGATAGTTATCATCTCATCGAAAGATCGGGACACCCTCACCTCTATCAGCATCAGATTGACTTAATTCCCGGTGCTTCACTGCCAAACCGTGCACCATACCGTACCAATCCAGAGGAGACAAAGGAGATTATGCGTCAAGTACAAGAGCTTCTCGACAAAGGTTATATACGCGAATCCCTTAGTCCTTGTGCTGTTCCTATTATTCTAGTGCCGAAAAAGGATGGTACATCATGTATGTGTGTTGATTGTAGAGGCATTAATAATATTACTATTCGTTATCGTCATCCTATTCCTAGGCTAGATGATATGCTTGATGAATTGAGTGGCTCTACAATATTCTCCAAAGTTGATTTGCGTAGTGGCTACCATCAAATTCGTATGAAATTGGGAGATGAATGGAAAACAGCATTTAAAACTAAGTTTGGATTATATGAGTGGTTAGTCATGCCTTTTGGGTTAACTAATGCACCTACTACTTTCATGAGATTAATGAACGAAGTTTTACGTGCTTTCATTGGACGATTTGTGGTAGTTTACTTTGATGACATACTGATTTATAGCAGATCTTTGGAAGAACATTTGGAACATTTACGTGCTGTTTTTATTGCTCTACGTGATGCACGTTTGTTTGGTAACCTTGGGAAGTGCACCTTTTGCACCGACCGAGTATCTTTTCTTGGCTATGTTGTTACTCCATAGGGAATTGAAGTTGACAAAGCCAAGATTGAAGCTATTGAGAGTTGGCCGCAGCCCAAAACGGTCACACAAGTGAGGAGTTTTCTTGGCCTCGCTGGATTCTATAGGCGTTTTGTGAGAGATTTCAGCACCATTGCTGCACCTCTCAACGAGCTTACAAAGAAGGATGTGCCTTTTGTTTGGGGTACCGCACAGGAAGAAGCCTTCACGGTATTGAAAGATAAGTTGACACATGCTCCTTTACTCCAACTTCCTGATTTTAATAAGACTTTTGAGCTTGAATGTGATGCTAGTGGAATTGGATTAGGAGGTGTGTTATTACAAGATGGCAAACCTGTTGCATACTTTTCTGAAAAATTGAATGGGCCTAGTCTGAATTATTCTACTTATGATAAAGAATTATATGCTCTTGTTCGGACTTTAGAAACATGGCAACATTACTTATGGCCCAAAGAATTTGTTATACATTCTGATCATGAATCTTTGAAACATATTAAAAGTCAAGCTAAACTGAATCGTAGACATGCTAAATGGGTTGAATTCATTGAGACTTTCCCTTATGTCATTAAACACAAGAAGGGAAAAGAAAATGTTATTGCTGATGCATTGTCTCGTCGCTATACTATGCTTTCACAACTTGACTTCAAAATATTTGGTTTGGAGACCATCAAAGATCAATATGTGCATGATGCTGATTTTAAAGATGTAATGCAGAATTGTAAAGAAGGAAGAATGTGGAACAAGTTTGTTGTTAACGATGGATTTGTGTTTCGTGCTAACAAGCTATGCATTCCAGCTAGCTCCGTTCGTCTTTTGTTGTTGCAGGAGGCGCATGGAGGAGGATTAATGGGACACTTTGGCGTCAAGAAGACGGAGGACGTACTTGCTACACATTTCTTTTGGCCAAAGATGAGACGGGATGTTGAGCGTTTTATTGCTCGCTGCACTACATGTCAAAAAGCTAAGTCACGACTCAATCCCCATGGTTTATATATGCCTTTGCCTGTACCTAGTGTTCCTTGGGAGGATATATCTATGGACTTTGTTTTAGGTTTACCTCGAACAAAGAAGGGGAGGGATAGCATATTTGTTGTCGTGGATAGATTCTCGAAAATGGCACACTTTATACCATGTCATAAAAGCGATGATGCTGTTAATGTTGCTGATTTGTTCTTTCGTGTAATTATTCGCTTGCATGGTGTGCCAAATACTATTGTTTCAGATCGTGATACTAAATTTCTTAGCCACTTTTGGAGATGTTTATGGGCTAAGTTGGGGACTAAACTGCTTTTTAGTACTACTTGTCACCCCCAAACTGATGGACAAACTGAAGTAGTCAATAGAACGTTGTCTACTATGCTTAGGGCTGTTTTGAAGAATAATAAGAAAATGTGGGAGGAATGCTTGCCTCATATTGAATTTGCTTATAATCGTTCATTGCATTCTACTACTAAGATGTGCCCTTTTGAAGTTGTGTATGGTTTCCTACCTCGTGCACCTATTGATTTGTTGCCTCTTCCATCTTCGGAGAAGGTTAATTTTGATGCTAAACAACGTGCTGAATTGATTTTAAAAATGCATGAGTTAACTAAGGAAAACATTGAGCGTATGAATGCTAAATATAAACTTGCTGGAGATAAGGGTAGAAAACATGTTGTGTTTGCACCTGGAGATCTTCTTTGGTTACATTTGCGTAAGGATAGATTTCCTGATTTGCGCAAATCAAAGCTAATGGCACGTGCTGATGGTCCCTTTAAGGTGTTAGAGAAAATAAATGATAATGCATATAAACTGATAGAGGCGGAGGTGTCCCGTCTTTCGATGAGATGGTGGATTTCGCTTTGGTGGAAGTCGACTTTGACGATCCGACTACGAACGTGCGAGGACGTCGCGCCTTAGCAATCGCTAAACCAACTCCGAGAGGTTATTGACCACGCCGGAGCACGATCAACCTGACCACGAGGGTCTGTTTCCTGCGAGCAAATGAAGAACAAGCAAGAAACTAAGATTGCAATCTGGATATTGCGAATGTAAGATGAAAGCTTTATTGATCAAGGTGGGGTTCTGTGACGCCTTTGTCTGGTCGTTGAACACAAACGAAGTACGCGAAGTTGCAGCTATGGCGAACTTTTAATCTAAACAAAACCCAAAGTCTAAACGATGCCCTAAGGGCTGTATATATGGAGGAAGAGGGGGGAATTTCGTGGCCCTTGGTGGAGGGGTCCGAAATCAACCCTATCTCTTGTTTCCCCACACATACGGACTCTAAAAATAGCCTATACTTATGTATTTCGAAATTACATGGGCCTGGCCCAGTAATAAGGTGACGCAGCACCTAAAATAGCCTCGGGACGAAATTTATAAAGTGGCATCTTGTATATTTCGTCCAAGGCTTCATGCACCCATTATGGTGGCTTCAAAGTCCTGAAATCATCACTTGTAACTCCGTTCTTGTTCCCCTTGCGCATGCCATCATCTCCATGCTTGTTCTTGCTCCAATGTTCATCCTTCTCCAAGCTAGGCCCTTCATTTTTAAGCAAAACAAATGTATCCAATTTAGGCAGCATCATATTCTCATGAACATTAGAATCATTACCATGAAACGAAAGTACCTGGTAATTTAGTTGGCGTGCACGAGCTCTAGTAATTGGTCCAGTATGTATAGCAGCAGGGGCTGTGGGTGTAACAATTGTATTGATGTCCTCATCATCCTCCCCTTCTTGAAATGAAGTCGTCCTCGACGGAAGTTCATCTTCCTTACCCAAATAAGGCTTCAAATCTGCAATGTTAAAAGTGGGACTAACCCCAAAATCTGCAGGCAGCTCAAGTTTATATGCATTATCATTTATTTTCTCTAACACCTTAAAGGGACCATCAGCACGTGGCATTAACTTTGATTTGCGCAAATCAGGAAATCTATCCTTACGCAAATGTAACCAAACAAGATCTCCAGGTGCAAACACAACATGTTTTCTACCCTTATCTCCAGCAAGTTTATATTTAGCATTCATGCGCTCAATGTTTTCCTTAGTTAACTCATGCATTTTTAAAATCAATTCAGCACGTTGTTTAGCATCAAAATTAACCTTCTCCGAATATGGAAGAGGCAACAAATCAATAGGTGCATGAGGTAGGAAACCATACACAACTTCAAAAGGGCACATCTTAGTAGTAGAATGCAATGAATGATTATAAGCAAATTCAATATGAGGCAAGCATTCGTCCCACATTTTCTTATTATTCTTCAAAACAGCCCTAAGCATAGTAGACAACGTTCTATTGACTACTTCAGTTTGTCCATCAGTTTGGGGGTGACAAGTAGTACTAAAAAGCAGTTTAGTCCCATACTTAGCCCATAAACATCTCCAAAAGTGATAGAGGCAAAGGTGTCCCGTCTTTCGATGAGATGATGGATATCGCTTTGGTGGAAGTCGACTTTGATGATCCGACTACGAACGTGCGAGGACGTCGCGCCTTAGCAATCGCTAAACCAACTCCGAGAGGTTATTGACCACGCCGGAGCACGATCAACCTGACCACGAGGGTCTGTTTCCTGCGAGCAAACGAAGATCAAGCAAGAAACTAAGATTGCAATCTGGATATTGCGAATATAAGATGAAAGCTTTATTGATCAAGGTGGGGTTCTGTGACGCCTTTGTCTGGTCGTTGAACACAAACGAAGTACGCGAAGTTGCAGCTATGGCGAACTTTTAATCTAAACAAAACCCAAAGTCTAAACGATGCCCTAAGGGCTATATATATGGAGGAAGAGGGGGGAATTTCGTGGCCCTTGGTGGAGGGGTCCGAAATCAACCCTATCTCTTGTTTCCCCACACATACGGACTCTAAAAATAGCCTATACTTATGTATTTCGAAATTACATGGGCCTGGCCCAAAAATAAGGTGACGCAGCACCTAAAATAGCCTCGGGACGAAATTTATGAAGTGGCATCTTGTATATTCGGTCCAAGGCTTCATGCACCCATTATGGTGGCTTCAAAGTCCTGAAATCATCACTTGTAACTCCGTTCTTGTTCCCCTTGCGCATGCCATCATCTCCATGCTTGTTCTTGCTCCAATGTTCATCCTTCTCCAAGCTAGGCCCTTCATTTGTAAGCAAAACAAATGTATCCAATTTAGGCAGCATCATATTCTCATGAACATTAGAATCATTACCAAGAAACGAAAGTACCTGGTAATTTAGTTGGCGTGCACGAGCTCTAGTAATTGGTCCAGTATGTACAGCAGCAGGGGCTGTGGGTGTAACAATTGTATTGATGTCCTCATCATCCTCCCCTTCTTGAAATGAAGTCGTCCTCGACGGAAGTTCATCTTCCTCACCCAAATAAGGCTTCAAATCTGCAATGTTAAAAGTGGGACTAACCCCAAAATCTGCAGGCAGCTCAAGTTTATATGCATTATCATTTATTTTCTCTAGCACCTTAAAGGGACCATCAGCACGTGGCATTAACTTTGATTTGCGCAAATCAGGAAATCTATCCTTACGCAAATGTAACCAAACAAGATCTCCAGGTGCAAACACAACATGTTTTCTACCCTTATCTCCAGCAAGTTTATATTTAGCATTCATACGCTCAATGTTTTCCTTAGTTAACTCATGCATTTTTAAAATCAATTCAGCACGTTGTTTAGCATCAAAATTAACCTTCTCCGAAGATGGAAGAGGCAACAAATCAATAGGTGCACGAGGTAGGAAACCATACACAACTTCAAAAGGGCACATCTTAGTAGTAGAATGCAATGAACGATTATAAGCAAATTCAATATGAGGCAAGCATTCCTCCCACATTTTCTTATTATTCTTCAAAACAGCCCTAAGCATAGTAGACAACGTCCTATTGACTACTTCAGTTTGTCCATCAGTTTGGGGGTGACAAGTTGATAGAGGCAAAGGTGTCCCGTCTTTCGATGAGATGGTGGATTTCGCTTTGGTGGAAGTCGACTTTGACGATCCGACTACGAACGTGCGAGGACGTCGCGCCTTAGCAATCGCTAAACCAACTCCGAGAGGTTATTGACCACGCCGGAGCACGATCAACCTGACCACGAGGGTCTGTTTCCTGCGAGCAAACGAAGAACAAGCAAGAAACTGAGATTGCAATCTGGATATTGCGAATATAAGATGAAAGCTTTATTGATCAAGGTGGGGTTCTGTGACGCCTTTGTCTGGTCGTTGAACACAAACGAAGTACGCGAAGTTGCAGCTATGGCGAACTTTTAATCTAAACAAAACCCAAAGTCTAAACGATGCCCTAAGGGCTGTATATATGGAGGAAGAGGGGGGAATTTCGTGGCCCTTGGTGGAGGGGTCCGAAATCAACCCTATCTCTTGTTTCCCCACACATACGGACTCTAAAAATAGCCTATACTTATGTATTTCGAAATTACATGGGCCTGGCCCAATAATAAGGTGACGCAGCACCTGAAATAGCCTCGGGACGAAATTTATGAAGTGGCATCTTGTATATTTCGTCCAAGGCTTCATGCACCCATTATGGTGGCTTCAAAGTCCTGAAATCATCACTTGTAACTCCGTTCTTGTTTTCCTTGCGCATGCCATCATCTCCATGCTTGTTCTTGCTCCAATGTTCATCCTTCTCCAAGCTAGGCCCTTCATTTGTAAGAAAAACAAATGTATCCAATTTAGGCAGCATCATATTCTCATGAACATTAGAATCATTACCAAGAAACGAAAGTACCTGGTAATTTAGTTGGCGTGCACGAGCCCTAGTAATTGGTCCAGTATGTATGGCAGCAGGGGCTGTGGGTGTAACAATTGTATTGATGTCCTCATCATCCTCCCCTTCTTGAAATGAAGTCGTCCTCGACGGAAGTTCATCTTCCTCACCCAAATAAGGCTTCAAATCTGCAATGTTAAAAGTGGGACTAACCCCAAAATCTGCAGGCAGCTCAAGTTTATATGCATTATCATTTATTTTCTCTAACACCTTAAAGGGACCATCAGCACGTGGCATTAACTTTGATTTGCGCAAATCAGGAAATCTATCCTTACGCAAATGTAACCAAACAAGATCTCCAGGTGCAAACACAACATGTTTTCTACCCTTATCTCCAGCAAGTTTATATTTAGCATTCATGCGCTCAATGTTTTCCTTAGTTAACTCATGCATTTTTAAAATCAATTCAGCACGTTGTTTAGCATCAAAATTAACCTTCTCCGAAGATGGAAGAGGCAACAAATCAATAGGTGCACGAGGTAGGAAATGATAGAGGCAAAGGTGTCCCGTCTTTCGATGAGATGGTGGATTTTGCTTTGGTGGAAGTCGACTTTGACGATCCGACTACGAACGTGCGAGGACGTCGCGCCTTAGCAATCGCTAAACCAACTCCGAGAGGTTATTGACCACGCCGGAGCACGATCAACCTGACCACGAGGGTCTGTTTCCTGCGAGCAAACGAGGAACAAGCAAGAAACTGAGATTGCAATCTGGATATTGCGAATATAAGATGAAAGCTTTATTGATCAAGGTGGGGTTCTGTGACGCCTTTGTCTGGTCGTTGAACACAAACGAAGTACGCGAAGTTTCAGCTATGGCGAACTTTTAATCTAAACAAAACCCAAGGTCTAAACGATGCCCTAAGGGCTGTATATATGGAGGAAGAGGGGGTGGATTTCGTGGCCCTTGGTGGAGGGGTCCGAAATCAACCCTATCTCTTGTTTCCCCACACATACGGACTCTAAAAATAGCCTATACTTATGTATTTCGAAATTACATGGGCCTGGCCCAATAATAAGGTGACGCAACACCTAAAATAGCCTCGGGACGAAATTTATGAAGTGGCATCTTGTATATTTCGTCCAAGGCTTCATGCACACATTATGGTGGCTTCAAAGTCCTGAAATCATCACTTGTAACTCCGTTCTTGTTCCCCTTGCGCATGCCATCATCTCCATGCTTGTTCTTGCTCCAATGTTCATCCTTCTCCAAGCTAGGCCCTTCATTTGTAAGCAAAACAAATGTATCCAATTTAGGCAGCATCATATTCTCATGAACATTAGAATCATTACCAAGAAACGAAAGTACCTGGTAATTTAGTTGGCGTGCACGAGCTCTAGTAATTGGTCCAGTATGTATAGCAGCAGGGGCTGTGGGTGTAACAATTGTATTGATGTCCTCATCATCCTCCCCTTCTTGAAATGAAGTCGTCCTCGACGGAAGTTCATCTTCCTCACCCAAATAAGGCTTCAAATCTGCAATGTTAAAAGTGGGACTAACCCCAAAATCTGCAGGCAGCTCAAGTTTATATGCATTTTCATTTATTTTCTCTAACACCTTAAAGGGACCATCAGCACGTGGCATTAACTTTGATTTGCGCAAATCAGGAAATCTATCCTTACGCAAATGTAACCAAACAAGATCTCCAGGTGCAAACACAACATGTTTTCTACCCTTATCTCCAGCAAGTTTATATTTAGCATTAATGCGCTCAATGTTTTCCTTAGTTAACTCATGCATTTTTAAAATCAATTCAGCACGTTGTTTAGCATCAAAATTAACCTTCTCCGAAGATGGAAGAGGCAACAAATCAATAGGTGCACGAGGTAGGAAACCATACACAACTTCAAAAGGGCACATCTTAGTAGTAGAATGCAATGAACGATTATAAGCAAATTCAATATGAGGCAAGCATTCCTCCCACATTTTCTTATTATTCTTCAAAACAGCCCTAAGCATAGTAGACAACGTTCTATTGACTACTTCAGTTTGTCCATCAGTTTGGGGGTGACAAGTAGTACTAAAAAGCAGTTTAGTCCCCAACTTAGCCCATAAACATCTCCAAAAATGGCTAAGAAATTTAGTATCATGATCTGAAACAATAGTATTTGGCACACCATGCAAGCGAATAATTTCACGAAAGAACAAATCAGCAACATTAACAGCATCATCGCTTTTATGACATGGTATAAAGTGTGCCATTTTCGAGAATCTATCCACGACAACAAATATGCTATCCCTCCCCTTCTTTGTTCGAGGTAAACCTAAAACAAAGTCCATAGATATATCCTCCCAAGGAACACTAGGTACAGGCAAAGGCATATATAAACCATGAGGATTGAGTCGTGACTTAGCTTTTTGACATGTAGTGCATCGAGCAATAAAACGCTCAACATCCCGTCTCATCTTTGGCCAAAAGAAATGTGTAGCAAGTACGTCCTCCGTCTTCTTCACGCCAAAGTGTCCCATTAATCCTCCTCCATGCGCCTCCTGCAATAACAAAAGACGAACGGAGCTAGCTAGAATGCATAGCTTGTTAGCACGAAACACAAATCCATCGTTAACGACGAACTTGTTCCACATTCTTCCTTCTTTACAATTCTGCATTACATCTTTAAAATCAGCATCATGCACATATTGATCTTTGATGGTCTCCAAACCAAATATTTTGAAGTCAAGTTGTGAAAGCATAGTATAGCGGCGTGACAATGCATCAGCAATAACATTTTCTTTTCCCTTCTTGTGTTTAATGACATAAGGAAAAGTCTCAATGAATTCAACCCATTTAGCATGTCTACGATTCAATTTAGCTTGACTTTTAATATGTTTCAAAGATTCATGATCAGAATGTATAACAAATTCTTTGGGCCATAAATAATGTTGCCATGTTTCTAAAGTCCGAACAAGAGCATATAATTCTTTATCATAAGTAGAATAATTCAGACTAGGCCCACTCAATTTTTCAGAAAAATATGCAACAGGTTTGCCATCTTGTAATAACACACCGCCTAATCCAATTCCACTAGCATCACATTCAAGCTCAAAAGTCTTATTAAAATCAGGAAGTTGGAGTAAATGAGCATGTGTCAACTTATCTTTCAATACCGAGAAGGCTTCTTCCTGTGCGGTACCCCAAAGAAAAGGCACATCATTCTTTGTAAGCTCATTGAGAGGTGCAGCAATGGTGCTGAAATCTCTCACAAAACGCCTATAGAATCCAGCGAGGCCAAGAAAACTCCTGACGTGTGTGACCGTTTTGGGCTGCGGCCAACTCTCAATAGCTTCAATCTTGGCTTTATCAACTTCAATTCCCTGTGGAGTAACAACATAGCCAAGAAAAGATACTCGGTCGGTGCAAAAGGTGCACTTCCCAAGGTTACCAAACAAACGTGCATCACGTAAAGCAATAAAAACAGCACGTAAATGTTCCAAATGTTCTTCCAAAGATCTGCTATAAATCAATATGTCATCAAAGTAAACTACCACAAATCGTCCAATGAAAGCACGTAAAACTTCGTTCATTAATCTCATGAAAGTACTAGGTGCATTAGTTAACCCAAAAGGCATGACTAACCACTCATATAATCCAAACTTAGTTTTAAATGCTGTTTTCCATTCATCTCCCAATTTCATATGAATTTGATGGTAGCCACTACGCAAATCAACTTTGGAGAATATTGTAGAGCCACTCAATTCATCAAGCATATCATCTAGCCTAGGAATAGGATGACGATGACGAATAGTAATATTATTAATGCCTCTACAATCAACACACATACGTGATGTACCATCCTTTTTCGGCACTAGAATAATAGGAACAGCACAAGGACTAAGGGATTCGCGTATATAACCTTTGTCGAGAAGCTCTTGTACTTGACGCATAATCTCCTTCGTCTCCTTTGGATTGGTACGGTATGGTGCACGGTTTGGCAGTGAAGCACCGGGAATTAAGTCGATCTGATGCTCAATCCCTCGAATAGGTGGTAATCCCGGTGGCACGTCTTGTGGAAAGACGTCAGCGAACTCCTGCAAAATGTTAGTGATAGAAGGAGGCAAAGAGGAAGGCACGTCCTCGAATGAAAATAATGCCTCTTTGCACACAAAAGCATAGCAAATAGATTTGCTGAAATCTAGCTCATCAATATCAGATTTGGTGGCAAATAAACATGCACTTTTCAATTTAATTTCAGAAGCAACACTAGATGGTTTATTATTAGGCTTCATTTGTTGCTCAAATTCTTTTGCCACAATCTGATTTTCACTCTTATTCTTCTCTTGTTGTGCTTTATTAGCTCTATGAATATCATCTTTCAAAATAGAATCAGGAGTCATAGGAAGCAAAGTAATATTTTTATCCTTATGAACAAGAGTATACTGATTGTTTCTACCATGGTGTACAGAATTTTTATCAAATTGCCATGGTCTACCAAGTAATAAGGAACATGCTTGCATAGGTACCACATCACAATCAACATAATCAGCATATGTAGATATACTAAAATGCACACGAACAGTACGTGTTACCTTAACCTTGCCGCTGTTGTTGAACCATTGGATGTAGTAAGGATG
>NW_025225108.1:173781-197293 GCF_018294505.1 Triticum aestivum | reverse complement strand
AGTCCACGAAAAAGCCACAAAAAAATTAGGGTTAGTTCATCATATCCGAACCAATCTGAGCCTTTGCATAATCTTTTTAGGGTTTTGCTTTGTTGAATTTGCGGTTGCATCGTCGTGTCTAGTTGCTGGTCTTAGAGTCTAGTCTTTTAGAGTTTCGAGTTCTGGTCATAAGTTGTCACGCCGCCGCTGCACCATCATCATCGCCCCTGCCATCTACCACCACCGCTTATCCGCCACCGCTCCGAATCCGTATCCATATACCACCACCGATCCATATCCATATACTACCACCACCGCTGCCATATACCACCACCATATATCCACCACCAATCCGAGTTCCTTGCATATTAGGTTTGTTTTCGAGATCCATCTAGATTCCGATTTGTGTTTCCTTGCCGGAGTAGGTTTCGGAAAAAAAAAAGAGTCGGGTAGCCACGCTCCGTTTAGGCCCAAAAATTTTCGAAAACGCATTTTTCGAAAAAATTTCTGGCTATCCTATTTTTAGGTGTTTCTGAGTGTTTTGAGACAGGTGCCATTATAGGAAGTTTTTTTTGACCTGTTTCCAGTTTTTGGGTCCGGGCAGTCGAAAAAAAAAATTTGGACGAAAAAAAAAATTTCGTGCCCATCCTGTCAGTTTGACCTAGGAAGAGTTTTGAGACACTCGCCATTATAGTGATTTTTCGCAAAAAAAAAGCAGCGCAAAAAAAAGAGCGCAAAAAAAAGCGAAAAAAAAAATTCAGAGTGTGCTTTTCCCTTGTTTACGTGCCGCGCCGTGATTTTGTTGGTGTTCTAGGCTCGCGTCTCTAGCACAGTCTAGCCTAGGACCAGGACAGTACCGTCGTTGAGCGTTTATTCAACTTTGCATCTCTGAATTGATTATTGCTGGCCCTTTTTGCTACCATACTATAAGCCTTCCCAGCTCCACATACATCTACGTCGTGTGTTTGACTCTCCCTGGTAATCGCTCTATCCAAGCTTTGAGAGTTTTTGACTACAACGGTTGCCGATCACCGCCTGCTGCTGGGTAAGAACTGGTAAGAATTTGAGATTTTCTTCACGGATTTGTGATACACCACCACCACTTCTTAGTAGTCTGTAGGATCATATTCTTGTGTGTTTCTATTGCTGCTAACCATGCCAGGATCACAAGCCGACGAGATTGACTGGGAGAACTTATCGAACAAGGAGCTTCATGATAAGTTTCAGCAAATGATGACTGAACAGGTACAAGATGTGCTGAACAATTTTGAAGAGGCCATGGAGAAGATCACTGGCCTTGAGAAGACGTTCGAAACAAAGCTCGATAACAGATTTAATGAACTGCTTGCGCGTCTTCCAACACCGGCTGCACCTGTCGCACCTCTGCAACAACAACAACTACGCCCCCTTCCAAATCAGTATGGACGAGCACAGCGTGTTCCTATTGTGCCAGGACAAAATTCTGGTGCCGCTGTTACTGTTGTTGGTGTTTCTTTGGCTCCTGCTACTGCTCCTGCTGGTACCCAGGAGGATGATGAGTATGCGGGCGATTATGAGGATGAGGTTGATCAAAATCAGATCTACGAGCAGCCACCAGCACGGTGACCAGCAGGTCGACCTCAGGTATATATTCGTAATGGTAGGCCTGCACCACCACCTCAGGTAAGAGATGATGTCCATATTCCTAAACTGAAATTGAATATTCCACCATTTGAGGGTAGATATGTTCCTGATATATATCTTACTTGGGAGTTAGAAACTGAACAACGATTTACATGTTTACAATATCCTGAGGAGAGACGAGTTGCTGCTGCTGTTTGTGCTTTCACTAGTTTTGCATGTGTATGGTGGTCTGAACATTGTAGATTATATCCTATTCCAACTACTTGGGCTGCTTTGAAAACTGCTATGCGTACGCGTTGGGTTCCACCATATTATCAACGTGAATTGCTTCAAAAATTGCAGCGTTTAAGACAAGGAAAAAATTCTGTAGAAGAATATTATCAGGAATTACAAACTGGCATGATTCGATGTGGTATTGTTGAGGAGAATGAAGCTATGCTTGCACGTTTTCTGGGTGGATTAAATAGAGAGATTCAGACCATTCTAGACTATAAGGAGTATACTAATATCACTCGTTTATTCCATCTTGCTTGTAAAGCTGAACGTGAAGTGCAGGATCGACAAGCATTGGCGCGAACTAACTTTTCTGCAGGCCGACCTTCCTCATGGACGCCGCGTGCATCTTCTACTTCAACTGCACCAACACCTCAATCAGGTGCCTCCTACAGTCGTGATACAAGAAAACAGGAACAACCACCATTATCTGCCAAGAGCGCACCTGCGGGGCCTGCACAGCGTTCTTCTTCTTCCATGGCATCAACAGGGCACACAAGTGATATTATTTTTCGTCGTTGTAAGGGAGGAGGTCATTATGCGAGGGAATGCAAATCTCCGCGTGTGATGATTGCTACCGCGGATGGTGGATATGAGTCCGCTAGTGACTATGATGAGGAGACATTGGCTCTTATTACACGTGAAGAACATGGTGGAGATGATTCTGATCATGAGACGCAATACATGGCTCCTGAAGACGCTGACATGTATGAATGTTTAGTTGCTCAACGTGTTTTGAGTGTGCAGGTCACACAAGCTGAGCAAAATCAGAGGCACAATTTGTTCCATACCAAGGGAGTTGTGAAGGAACATTCTGTGCGCGTCATAATAGACGGAGGGAGCCGCAACAACTTGGCTAGCATGGAGATGGTGGAGAAGCTTTCTCTCACCACAAGACCACATCCGCATCCTTACTACATCCAATGGTTCAACAACAGCGGCAAGGTTAAGGTAACACGTACTGTTCGTGTGCATTTTAGTATCTCTACATATGCTGATTGTGTTGATTGTGATGTGGTACCTATGCAAGCATGTTCCTTATTACTTGGTAGACCATGGCAATTTGATAAAAATTCTGTACACCATGGTAGAAACAATCACTATACTCTTGTTCATAAGGATAAAAATATTACTTTGCTTCCTATGACTCCTGATTCCATTTTGAAAGATGATATTAATAGAGCTAATAAAGCACAACAAGAGAAGACTAAGAGTGAAAATCAGATTGTGGCAAAAGAATTTGAGCAACAAATGAAGCCTAATAATAAACCATCTAGTGTTGCTTTTGAAATTAAATTGAAAAGTGCATGTTTATTTGCCACCAAATCTGATATTGATGAGCTAGATTTCAGCAAATTTGTTTGCTATGCTTTTGTGTGCAAAGAGGCATTATTTTCATTAGAGGACGTGCCTTCCTCTTTGCCTTCTGCTGTCACTAACATTTTGCAGGAGTTTGCTGACGTTTTTCCACAAGACGTGCCACCGGGATTACCGCCTATTCGAGGGATTGAGCATCAGATTGACTTAATTCCCGGTGCTTCACTGCCAAACCGTGCACCATACCGTACCAATCCAGAGGAGACGAAGGAGATTATGCGTCAAGTACAAGAGCTTCTCGACAAAGGTTATATACGCGAATCCCTTAGTCCTTGTGTTGTTCCTATTATTCTAGTGCCGAAAAAGGATGGGACATCACGTATGTGTGTTGATTGTAGAGGCATTAATAATATTACTATTCGTTATCGTCATCCTATTCCTAGGCTAGATGATATGCTTGATGAATTGAGTGGCTCTACAATATTCTCCAAAGTTGATTTGCATAGTGGCTACCATCAAATTCGTATGAAATTGGGAGATGAATGGAAAACAGCATTTAAAACTAAGTTTGGATTATATGAGTGGTTAGTCATGCCTTTTGGGTTAACTAATGCACCTAGTACTTTCATGAGATTAATGAACGAAGTTTTACGTGCTTTCATTGGACGATTTGTGGTAGTTTACTTTGATGACATATTGATTTATAGCAGATCTTTGGAAGAACATTTGGAACATTTACGTGATGTTTTTATTGCTCTACGTGATGCACGTTTGTTTGGTAACCTTGGGAAGTGCACCTTTTGCACCGACCGAGTATCTTTTCTTGGCTATGTTGTTACTCCACAGGGAATTGAAGTTGATAAAGCCAAGATTGAAGCTATTGAGAGTTGGCCGCAACCCAAAACGGTCACACAAGTGAGGAGTTTTCTTGGCCTCGCTGGACTCTATAGGCATTTTGTCATAGATTTCAGCACCATTGCTGCACCTCTCAATGAGCTTACAAAGAAAGATGTGCCTTTTCTTTGGGGTACCGCACAGGAAGAAGCCTTCTCGGTATTGAAAGATAAGTTGACACATGCTCCTTTACTCCAACTTCCTGATTTTAATAAGACTTTTGAGCTTGAATGTGATGCTAGGGGAAACAAGAGATAGGGTTGATTTCGGACCCCTCCACCAAGGGCCACGAAATTCCCCCCTCTTCCTCCATATATATAGCCCTTAGGGCATCGTTTAGACTTTGGGTTTTGTTTAGATTAAAAGTTCGCCATAGCTGCAACTTCGCGTACTTCGTTTGTGTTCAACGACCAGACAAAGGCGTCACAGAACCCCACCTTGATCAATAAAGCTTTCATCTTATATTCGCAATATCCAGATTGCAATCTTAGTTTCTTGCTTGTTCTTCGTTTGCTCGCAGGAAACAGACCCTCGTGGTCAGGTTGATCGTGCCCCGGCGTGGTCAATAACCTCTCGGAGTTGGTTTAGCGATTGCTAAGGCGCGACGTCCTCGCACGTTCGTAGTCGGATCGTCAAAGTCGACTTCCACCAAAGCGAAATCCACCTTCTCATCGAAAGACGGGACACCTTTGCCTCTATCATATATCCTCCCAAGGAACACTAGGTACAGGCAAAGGCATATATAAACCATGAGGATTGAGTCGTGACTTAGCTTTTTGACATGTAGTGCAGCGAGCAATAAAACGCTCAACATCCCGTCTCATCTTTGGCCAAAAGAAATGTGTAGCAAGTACGTCCTCCGTCTTCTTCACGCCAAAGTGTCCCATTAATCCTCCTCCATGCGCCTCCTGCAACAACAATAGACGAACAGAGCTAGTTGGAATGCATAGCTTGTTAGCACGAAACACAAATCCATCGTTAACGACGAACTTGTTCCACATTCTTCCTTCTTTACAATTCTGCATTACATCTTTAAAATCAGCATCATGCACATATTGATCTTTGATGGTCTCCAAACCAAAGATTTTGAAGTCAAGTTGTGAAAGCATAATATAGCGACGAGACAATGCATCAGCAATAACATTTTCTTTTCCCTTCTTGTGTTTAATGACATAAGGGAAAGTCTCAATGAATTCAACCCATTTAGCATGTCTACGATTCAGTTTAGCTTGACTTTTAATATGTTACAAAGATTCATGATCAGAATGTATAACAAATTCTTTGGGCCATAAATAATGTTGCCATGTTTCTAAAGTCCGAACAAGAGCATATAATTCTTTATCATAAGTAGAATAATTCAGACTAGACCCACTCAATTTTTCAGAAAAGTATGCAACAGGTTTGCCATCTTGTAATAACACACCTCCTAATCCAATTCCACTAGCATCACATTCAAGCTCAAAAGTCTTATTAAAATCAGGAAGTTGGAGTAAAGGAGCATGTGTCAACTTATCTTTCAATACCGTGAAGGCTTCTTCCTGTGCGGTACCCCAAACAAAAGGCACATCCTTCTTTGTAAGCTCGTTGAGAGGTGCAGCAATGGTGCTGAAATCTCTCACAAAACGCCTATAGAATCCAGCGAGGCCAAGAAAACTCCTCACTTGTGTGACCGTTTTGGGCTGCGGCCAACTCTCAATAGCTTCAATCTTGGCTTTATCAACTTCAATTCCCTGTGGAGTAACAACATAGCCAAGAAAAGATACTCAGTCGGTGCAAAAGGTGCACTTCCCAAGGTTACCAAACAAACGTGCATCACGTAGAGCAATAAAAACAGCACGTAAATGTTCCAAATGTTCCTCCAAAGATCTGCTATAAATCAATATGTCATCAAAGTAAACTACCACAAATCGTCCAATGAAAGCACGTAAAACTTCGTTCATTAATCTCATGAAAGTACTAGGTGCATTAGTTAACCCAAAAGGCATGACTAACCACTCATATAATCCAAACTTAGTTTTAAATGCTGTTTTCCATTCATCTCCCAATTTCATACGAATTTGATGGTAGCCACTACGCAAATCAACTTTGGAGAATATTGTAGAGCCACTCAATTCATCAAGCATATCATCTAGCCTAGGAATAGGATGACGATAACGAATAGTAATATTATTAATGCCTCTACTAGACACGACGATGCAACCGCAAATTCAACAAAGCAAAACCCTAAAAAGATTATGCAAAGGCTCAGATTGGTTCGGATATGATGAACTAACCCTAATTTTTTTTGTGGCTTTTTCGTGGACTATAGGTATGAAGACAGACTCGATCTAAACTACGAAAAACTGTAAAATCTCACCGAGCAACCTGGAAATCTGATACCACTTGATAGAGGCAAAGGTGTCCCGTCTTTCGATGAGATGGTGGATTTCGCTTTGGTGGAAGTCGACTTTGACGATCCGACTACGAACGTGCGAGGACGTCGCGCCTTAGCAATCGCTAAACCAACTCCGAGAGGTTATTGACCACGCCGGAGCACGATCAACCTGACCACGAGGGTCTGTTTCCTGCGAGCAAACGAAGAACAAGCAAGAAACTAAGATTGCAATCTGGATATTGCGAAGATAAGATGAAAGCTTTATTGATCAAGGTGGGGTTCTGTGACGCCTTTGTCTGGTCGTTGAACACAAACGAAGTACGCGAAGTTGCAGCTATGGCGAACTTTTAATCTAAACAAAACCCAAAGTCTAAACGATGCCCTAAGGGCTGTATATATGGAGGAAGAGGGGGGAATTTCGTGGCCCTTGGTGGAGGGGTCCGAAATCAACCCTATCTCTTGTTTCCCCACACATACGGACTCTAAAAATAGCCTATACTTATGTATTTCGAAATTACATGGGCCTGGCCCAATAATAAGGTGACGCAGCACCTAAAATAGCCTCGGGACGAAATTTATGAAGTGGCATCTTGTATATTTCGTCCAAGGCTTCATGCACCCATTATGGTGGCTTCAAAGTCCTGAAATCATCACTTGTAACTCCGTTCTTGTTCCCCTTGCGCATGCCATCATCTCCATGCTTGTTTGATGAGGACATCAATACAATTGTTACACCCACAGCCCCTGCTGCTATACATACTGGACCAATTACTAGAGCTCGTGCACGCCAACTAAATTACCAGGTACTTTCGTTTCTTGGTAATGATTGTAATGTTCATGAGAATATGATGCTGCCTAAATTGGATACATTTGTTTTGCTTACAAATGAAGGGCCTAGCTTGGAGAAGGATGAACATTGGAGCAAGAACAAGCATGGAGATGATGGCATGCGCAAGGGGAACAAGAACGGAGTTACAAGTGATGATTTCAGGACTTTGAAGCCACCATAATGGGTGCATGAAGCCTTGGACGAAATATACAAGATGCCACTTCATAAATTTCGTCCCGAGGCTATTTTAGGTGCTGCGTCACCTTATTATTGGGCCAGGCCCATGTAATTTCGAAATACATAAGTATAGGCTATTTTTAGAGTCCGTATGTGTGGGGAAACAAGAGATAGGGTTGATTTCGGACCCCTCCACCAAGGGCCACGAAATTCCCCCCTCTTCCTCCATATATACAGCCCTTAGGGCATCGTTTAGACTCTGAGTTTTGTTTAGATTAAAAGTTCGCCATAGCTGCAACTTCGCGTACTTCGTTTGTGTTCAACGACCAGACAAAGGCGTCACAGAACCCCACCTTGGTCAATAAAGATTTCATCTTATATTCGCAATATCCAGATTGCAATCTTAGTTTCTTGCTTGTTCTTCGTTTGCTCGCAGGAAACAGACCCTCGTGGTCAGGTTGATCGTGCTCCGGCGTGGTCAATAACCTCTCGGAGTTGGTTTAGCGATTGCTAAGGCGCGACGTCCTCGCACGTTCGTAGTCGGATCGTTAAAGTTGACTTCCACCAAAGCGATATCCATCATCTCATCGAAAGACGGGACACCTCCGCATCAATACAATTGTTGCCCCACAGCCCCTGCTGCTATACATACTGGACCAATTACTAGAGCTCGTGCACGCCAACTAAATTACCAGGTACTTTCGTTTCTTGGTAATGATTCTAATGTTCATGAGAATATGATGCTGCCTAAATTGGATACATTTGTTTTGCTTACAAATGAAGGGCCTAGCTTGGAGAAGGATGAACATTGGAGCAAGAACAAGCATGGAGATGATGGCATGCGCAAGGGGAACAAGAACGGAGTTACAAGTGATGATTTCAGGACTTTGAAGCCACCATAATGGGTGCATGAAGCCTTGGACGAAATATACAAGATGCCACTTCATAAATTTCGTCCCGAGGCTATTTTAGGTGCTGCGTCACCTTATTATTGGGCCAGGCCCATGTAATTTCGAAATACATAAGTATAGGCTATTTTTAGAGTCCGTATGTGTGGGGAAACAAGAGATAGGGTTGATTTCGGACCCCTCCACCAAGGGCTACGAAATTCCCCCCTCTTCCTCCATATATACAGCCCTTAGGGCATCGTTTAGACTTTGGGTTTTGTTTAGATTAAAAGTTCGCCATAGCTGCAACTTCGCGTACTTCGTTTGTGTTCAACGACCAAACAAAGGCGTCACAGAACCCCACCTTGATCAATAAAGCTTTCATCTTATATTCGCAATATCCAGATTGCAATCTTAGTTTCTTGCTTGTTCTTCGTTTGCTCGCAGGAAACAGACCCTCGTGGTCAGGTTGATCGTGCTCCGGCGTGATCAATAACCTCTCGGAGTTGGTTTAGCGATTGCTAAGGCGCGACGTCCTCGCACGTCCGTAGTCGGATCGTCAAAGTCGACTTCCACCAAAGCGAAATCCACCATCTCATCGAAAGACGGGACACCTTTGCCTCTATCATTATCTATGAGTGAATGTCTTCGCACGATGAGGTCAATGTCTTCTAAACTGATTAATCTTCAAAACCTTCTGAGAACGCATATGACCTCTTCCCCTTCCCTCGCACCTTAATGCTGTCATAGGTACATGTCCGTGGGAGAATCCTTTGGTTCTCATAGTCTGCATTCATTTGCAGAATTCCTACAGCATCACATAAATTCTCCTGAAGCCAGTTCCTGTTGGTCCAGCAAAAGAAAGCCTTTGAAGCCTTTGAAAATTTTGAAGCCTTTCAAGTTAAAGTTTATGGCTTTAGAAGCAGCAGCAAGGAAGGGGGGCAGACAGCGACGTGGAGGAACATCCAAAGATCTGCCTGATGAACTGGCAGAAATGTATAAAACAGATCCTGAAGAGAATTATGGTCAACGCAAGACCTGAATCCAATGGATTCGACGCTATTTGATAGAGGCGGGGTGTCCCGATCTTTCGATGAGATGATAACTATCGATTTGGTGGAGACGACTTTGATGATCCGACTACAAACGTGCACGACGTTGCGCCTTAGCAATCGCTAAACCAACTCCGAGAGGTTATTGACCACGCCGGAGCACAATCAACCTGACCACGAAGGTCTATTCCTGCAAGCAATCGAAGAACAAGCAAGAATATGATAAAAGCAATCTGAATATTGCGAGTATATATGAAGTATTGATAAAGGTGGGGATCCGGAAGCGGTCTTTTTCTGGTCGTTGGACACAAACGAAGTACACGAAGTTGCAATGGCTAACTTTTAACTAAACAAATCCCAAGGAAAAGCTACTAGATGGATCTACTTATATAGGAGCAAGGGGTGGCGGCCAAGGAGGTGGGAGGACGTCCCAAGGCAGCCTAAAACTAAATCTAGGTCGTACAAGGCCAATGGGCCCAAGTGGAGGTGATGTAACACCTTTGGACTTGTAGTTTGACTCGGATTCTGCTGCATCATCAGATTGTTTCGTCCACAACTCAACGCTCCGGACGAATTTGAAGGTTATTCCAATTGGGTTGGAAAGTGCATGAAATCTAGTTTCCAACAAAAAAAGAATCACCCAATTCGGAGTCCGTATGAAAAACTGTGTGCGTTTTGAGTCAGGTATGTCTGTGCAGTCCGAATCTGAATCCAGAACGTGAGAGACTTGGACTCTATCTTCTCTTGGGCCAAAAGTGACGTGAGAGAACTTTTTGGACAGCAAATAAACATCTCTTTCTTCCTTATCTTCATATGTGGATTGTACAAATGTCCCATACACCTGCAATTAGACAAAACACAAAAGTGTGTGAAGTATTTTTGTTCTGGATAACATAAATAGATTATTGAATAGTTTGCACTAGAAATCACCTGACAAATATGCATATATGCAATATTTTTGGTCATATCCAAGGTAGTCATGTCCTCATCATCCTCCCCTTCTTGAAAATAAAGCCGTCCTCGGCGTTGCTTAATCTGAAATGTGGCTAACAAAAGAGACAAGGTGTACATGTTGTATATGTATATGTCATCCATTTTTACTTCCCTTGATTTTTGCATATATGACACATGAATAGATGAGTAACTTGCATAGTTCATAAAATCTAAAGCCAAAAAATTAGCACAAGAAGTAGAAGGCATGAAAATATTGCAACTCCGTTTGCACATATAAGTGAAGCTCTTATTCATTTCAAAAGATTGACAATGTTCATCATTAAACCATCCCAACATTGGTGAATAAACCTTACTTGCATCAAATTTACATGCTACAACATGCTTAAATACGCAAACATGCAATAAGTCATTCAACACAGAATCATCACCAAGATTAGAGGTCATATCAAAATGATTAAACATTGGTTCTTTTGCATCAATAGTTAATTCAATGGGTGCACTCAAAATTGTTGGTATTTCAGTTGTTTGATCACATGGCAAAGTCAAATTATCAACGTAGTCCTCTAAAATAGGTGGTGTGATCAAAGTAGTGGGTAGCTCATCAGATGGTGCATTCAAATTGACAAGGCATTCATCATTCTCATGTAGAGATGGAAGATCAGTACCTTTGTCATTACCTCTTATGATCAACTCAGATGATGTAGCCACTCTCGGGGCGATGTGTCACATGGTGGAGGTGATGTAGTCCTGACAACAACGGATGTGGATGTCATAGTATGCTTAGTAGTTGAAGGAACAATCATATCAACTCTTGGAATGTGCACCGTGCGCTTGTTCTCCTCGTGGCCAACACGTCGTTTTATTTCCTGTTCAGCTTTGCAAGCAAGATGAAACAAATGGTCCATAGGATAACACTCTTCATGAATTAGTATCTCTTGAATATCACGGTTTAATCCTCCCCAAAATCTATCCATAAAATCATCTTCACTTTCTTCTAAAGAGGAATGCAACAAGGTAGTTTCTAAATCATCATAATATTTTGTTACAGTTTCACTACCTTGTTTTAAGTGTTGCAACTTCTTAATCATGTCACGAGTATAATAAGCAGGGACGAAAATATGTTGCATGGCAAGTTTCAAATCATCCCAAGTAGTAGGTATATAATCAGGGTGTAACCGACAATATTCATTCCACCAAACCAAAGCATAACCAGTGAAAGAACCAACTGCAACCTTAACCTTTTTATGTTCATTGAAATTATGGGAAGCAAATATATTTTTATGTCGAACTCCCATTCAATATATAAAGCAGGTTTAAAACGGCCATTAAATGGTGGTATAGATACATTAACCTGATCATGTGCATTTGGATGTTTGTGCACCTCTCGTGACGGTTGTGGTATTTGCAAAGGTGGTGGCACGTCTCCCGCGATCGACAAAGCCCATGAATTGACTCTGGATCCTGTCATGATTAGTAGAACAAGAAACAAAACCCAAAAATAATGTTCCTATAACTACTAGGATGTGGTGGTAAAACGCTCACAGTAAAGCAAATATCAATGTCTTACAAGTTCTTACCATGCAGCAGGCGGTGATCGGCAACCAGCGGTGTCAAGTAACTCCGAATATTGAGTAAAGCGATTGCCAGGGGAGCGTACGTATACACGGTGTAGAAATATGTGGAGCTGGGTTGGCTATATATGGTAGCAAAAGATTAGCAATAATCAATTCACAGATGCAATGTTGAATAAACGCTCAACGACGGTACTGTGCTGGTCCTAGGCTAGACCGTACTAGAGACGCGAGCCTAGAAGACTAATGAGGTCACGGCGTAGCACAACTAGCATCAATGAAGGATACTAAGTAGCTCTTGACAGCAAGATATAAGTGAATATCACAACGGCAGTGAAGATAATGATGAAAAACAACTGCCAAGCAGGATATACAACAACTCTCTTTCCAACTTTCCTCTTGAAAAGTTTAAGACAATTTTCTGATAAATTCTTTCAAAGAATGCTATTAACTCAAGCTTTCCAATGCAAAAAGAATCACTCAATTCCGAGTTGATATGAGGAGTCAAAGAATTCTAAAACTGGCCTGAAAAATTGGAACAAGCTGTGTTCATGAACTTCGGAGGGCAAAAAGACCTATTTAGAAGCCGATTTTGAGGTGTCAAATATTGAACTAGCTTCTGCAACTATTTAGATGCGTCTCGTCGCTAGCTTCAATTTGAGTACTCACGGAGCCAAAACGGACTTCGTATGAGGAACATACACCTGTTTTACTGAACAGTGCGCAAAATAGATTCCAATCCGAATTCAGGTACGAGATTGATTCTAGATAGATCCAATTTTTTTTCTTCTCTCTTTTTTTTCACGCTTTTTTTTTCTTTTTCTTCTCTCTCTTTTTCTTTTTTTTCTTTTTTTCTCTTTTTTTCTCTATCTTTTTTTTTCAAGACAAACTAGATAAGATGCAGATTGGATCAGGCGAAGATGTGAATGACCTCAACTATGATTATGACAATGAACAGTGCGTAGCACGTGGTGGAAATTAATAGATGGGATGGTGGACAGCGGAAGGGATAATGATGCAGCGGCGGCGTGACTAATGTGAACAGAACTCGAAACTCTAAAGGAACTAGACGCTAAGACCAGCAACTTACACGACGATGCAACCGATAATTCAACTATGCAAGCAATGAATAGAAAATTGCAAAGGCTCAGACTGGCTCTGATACCACTTGATAGAGGCGGGGTGTCCCGATCTTTCGATGAGATGATAACTATCGATTTGGTGGAGACGACTTTGACGATCCGACTACAAACATGCACGACGTTGCGCCTTAGCAATCGCTAAACCAACTCCGAGAGGTTATTGACCACGTCGGAGCACAATCAACCTGACCACGAAGGTCTATTCCTGCAAGCAATCGAAGAACAAGCAAGAATATGATAAAAGCAATCTGAATATTGCGAGTATATATGAAGTATTGATAAAGGTGGGGATCCGGAAGCGGTCTTTTTCTGGTCGTTGGACACAAATGAAGTACACGAAGTTGCAATGGCTAACTTTTAACTAAACAAATCCCAAGGAAAAGCTACTAGATGGATCTACTTATATAGGAGCAAGGGGTGGCGGCCAAGGAGGTGGGAGGACGTCCCAAGGCAGCCTAAAACTAAATCTAGGTCGTACAAGGCCAATGGGCCCAAGTGTGCGTTTTGAGTCAGGTATGTCTGTGCAGTCCGTATGAAAAACGTGAGAGACTTGGACTCTATCTTATCTTGGGCCAAAAGTGACGTGAGAGAACTTTTTGGACAGCAAATAAACATCTCTTTCTTCCTTATCTTCATATGTGGATTGTACAAATGTCCCATACACCTGCAATTAGACAAAACACAAAAGTGTGTGAAGTATTTTTGTTCTGGATAACATAAATAGATTATTGAATAGTTTGCACTAGAAATCACCTGAAAATATGCATATATGCAATATTTTTGGTCATATCCAAGGTAGTCATGTCCTCATCACTATTGGACAGAGCAATGGTTCAAATACCGCTTCACAACCCAGGAGTATGCTGAGAAAAGTGCCATCAAAAGACCGTGGGGAGACATCTTATACAAGAACCTTGTACCCAGGTCCAGAGATGAAGCTATTGCCCAAAGCTTCTATCCATGCATGGTTCGTGGGCCATAGCCTGATGATGCACATCCGTCGTCACTACTCTGGTGTCGTGATGACAATCTGTTCAAGCGCAACTTCCAGTTTGCCCAAAACTCAACGAAGCAGAACAAGAAGAAATTTGGGTTAGACTTCAACCCTGGTCCCTCAGCACCAAGGGCAGATGGCACATGCGACGCATAACCCAATATCATCGGTCCGTATGCCAACCTTGAGGGCCTCATCACCCGCATCTTAGTCCAAGGGACTGCCGTGAATGACCCTCCAGCTAACTCTGAGTCTGATGAAGCTCCTGCTGATGAGGACATGACTACCTTGGATACGACCAAAAATATTGCATACATGCATATTTGTCAGGTGATTTCTAATGCAAACTATTCAATAATCTATTTATATTATCCAGAACAAAAATACTTCACACACTTTTGTGTTTTGTCTAATTGCAGGTGTATGGGACATTTGTATAATCCACATATGAAGATAAGGGAAAAGGAGAAGTTTATGTTGTGTTCAAAAAGTCCTCTCACGTCACTTTTGGGCCAAGAGAAGATAGAGTCCAAGTCTTTCACGTTCTGGATTCAGATTCGGACTGCACAGACATACCTGACTCAAAACGCCAACAACTTTTTCATACAGACTCTAAATTGGGTGATTCTTTTTTTGTTGGAAACTAGATTTCGTGCTCTTTCCAACCCAATTGGATTCACCTTCAAATTCGTCCGGAGCGTTGAGTTACGGACGAAACAATCTGACATTGCAGCAGAATCCGAGTCAAACTACAAGCCCAAAGGTCCTTCACTTGGGCCCATGAGCCTTATACGACCTAGGGTTAGTTTTAGGCTGCCTTGGGACGTCCTCCCACCTTCTTGGCCGCCACCCCTTGCTCCTATATAAGTATATCCATCTAGTAGCTTTTTCCTTGGGATTTGTTTAGTTAAAAGTTAGCCATTGCAACTTCGTGTACTTCGTTTGTGTCCAACGACCAGACCAAGACCTCTTACGGATCCCCACCATTATCAATACATCATATATATTTGCAATATTCAGATTGCTTTATCATATTCTTGCTCGTTCTTCGATTGCTTGCAGGAATAGACCTTCGTGATCAGGCTGACCGTGCTTCCGGCATAGTCAGTAACCTTAGGAGATTGGTTTAGCGATTGCTAAGGAGCAACGTCGTGCACGTTTGTAGTCGGATCGTCAAAGTTGTCTCCACTAAATCGATAGTTATCATCTCATCGAAAGATCGGGACACCCTCGCCTCTATCGAGTGGTATCAGTTTTCATGTTGCTCGGTGAGAATTTCCAGTTTTCCTAGATTAGATTTATTTTCTTACCTGTTGTCCAAGAAAAAGCCACAAAAAAGGGTTAGATCTATTCATCCTTGGTCCAAGCCAGTCTGAGCCTTTGCAATTTTCTTTTCATTGATTGCATAGTTGAATTATCGGTTGCATCGTCGTGTCGAGTTGCTGGTCTTAGTGTCTAGTTCGTTTAGAGTTTCGAGTTCTGTTCACATTAGTCACGCCACCGCTGCATCATTATCTCTTCCGCTGTCCATCACCCATCCATCAATTTCCACCACGTGCTACCCACCATTCATTGTCATAATAATAGTTAAGATCGTTCACATCTTCACTTGATCCAATCTGCATCTTATCTAGTTTGTTTTGGAAAGAGGGAGAAAAAAAGAGAGAAAAAAAACGAGAGAAAAAAAAGAGAAAAAAAAGTCAGAGAAAAAAAGGAGAGAAAGAAAAAAAGTGTGAGGAAAAAAAGAGAGAGAAAAAAAACAAAATTCGGATCTTTTTAGACTCAATCTCGTAGTTGAATTCGGATTGGAATCTGTTTTGTGCACTGTTCAGTAAAACAGCTTGGCTGTTGTTTCACATCATTATCTTTACTGCCGTTGTGATCTTCACTTATATCTTGCTGTCCAGAGCTACTTAGTATCCTTCATTGATGCTGGTTGTGCTACGACGTGACATCATTAGTGTTCTAGGCTCGCGTCTCTAGTTCGGTCTAGCCTAGGACCAGCACAGTACCGTCGTTGAGCGTTAATTCAACATTGCATCTCTGAATTGATTATTGCTAATCTTTTGTTACCATATATAGCCAACCCAGCTCCACATATTTCTACACCGTGTATACGCACGTTCCCCTGGCAATCGCTTTACACAATCTTCGGAGTTATTTGACACCGCTGGTTGCCTGTCACCACCTGCCGCATGGTAAGAACTTGTAAGATATTGATATTTGCTTTACTGTGAGCACTTTACAACCACATCCTAGTAGTTCATAGGAACATTATTCTCGAATTTTGGTTCTTGTTTCTACTAATCATGACAGGTTCCAGAGATAGAAGTTCTTGGACGACGGACACATCTTCACCATCACGAGAGTTGGGACAACACACACAAGCATATGGTCAGGTTATCTCTTTACCATCATTTGAGGGTAGATTTAATCCTGCTATTTATCTAGCTTGCGAGCTTGAAGTAGAACAAGTTTTTAGTCACCATGATTTTTCTGAACTTGAGAGAGTACGAGCTACCATTAGAGCATTTACTGGTTTTGCTTCTGTTTGGTGGAGTGTACATTGTAAGAAAAACATTGATAACCAACCCAAAACTTGGGAAGTTTTGAAAGCTGTAATGAGACAACAATTTTTCCCTCCTTATTATCGTCGTGAATTGCTTTGCAAATTTGAACAATTTAAACAAGGCAACAACACTGTTCATGCTTACTACCAAGAGTTCAAATCTTATATGCATCATTGTGACATAGAAGAATCTGAGAATGATACAATGAATAGATTTTTTGGTGGTTTGTACCATAATATTCAGGCAAGATTTCAGTATATTCCTCGTTGCATTACTGGTATGTATGTCCGTGTGATAGAGGCAAAGGTGTCCTGTCTTTCGATGAGATGATGGATATCGCTTTGGTGGAAGTCGACTTCGACGATCCGACTACGAACGTGCGAGGACGTCGCGCCTTAGCAATCGCTAAACCAACTCCGAGAGGTTATTGACCACGCCGGGGCACGATCAACCTGACCACGAGGGTCTGTTTCCTGCGAGCAAACGAAGAACAAGCAAGAAACTAAGATTGCAATCTGGATATTGCGAATATAAGATGAAAGCTTTATTGATCAAGGTGGGGTTCTGTGACGCCTTTGTCTGGTCGTTGAACACAAACGAAGTACGCGAAGTTGCAGCTATGGCGAACTTTTAATCTAAACAAAACCCAAAGTCTAAACGATGCCCTAAGGGCTGTATATATGGAGGAAGAGGGGGGGAATTTCGTGGCCCTTGGTGGAGGGGTCCGAAATCAACCCTATCTCTTGTTTCCCCACACATACGGACTCAAAAAAATAGCCTATACTTATGTATTTCAAAATTACATGGGCCTGGCCCAATAATAAGGTGACGCAGCACCTAAAATAGCCTCAGGACGAAATTTATGAAGTGGCATCTTGTATATTTCGTCCAAGGCTTCATGCGCCCATTATGGTGGCTTCAAAGTCCTGAAATCATCACTTGTAACTCCGTTCTTGTTCCCCTTGCGCATGCCATCATCTCCATGCTTGTTCTTGCTCCAATGTTCATCCTTCTCCAAGCTAGGCCCTTCATTTGTAAGCAAAACAAATGTATCCAATTTAGGCAGCATCATATTCTCATGAACATTAGAATCATTACCAAGAAACGAAAGTACCTGGTAATTTAGTTGGCGTGCACGAGCTCTAGTAATTGGTCCAGTATGTATAGCAGCAGGGCCTGTGGGTGTAACAATTGTATTGATGTCCTCATCATCCTCTCCTTCTTGAAATGAAGTCGTCCTCGACGGAAGTTCATCTTCCTCACCCAAATAAGGCTTCAAATCTGCAATGTTAAAAGTGGGACTAACCCCAAAATCTGCAGGCAGCTCAAGTTTATATGCATTATCATTTATTTTCTCTAACACCTTAAAGGGACCATCAGCACGTGGCATTAGCTTTGATTTGCGCAAATGAGGAAATCTATCCTTACGCAAATGTAACCAAACAAGATCTCCAGGTGCAAACACAACATGTTTTCTACCCTTATCTCCAGCAAGTTTATATTTAGCATTCATACGCTCAATGTTTTCCTTAGTTAACTCAATCATTTTTAAAATCAATTCAGCACGTTGTTTAGCATCAAAATTAACCTTCTCCGAAGATGGAAGAGGCAACAAATCAATAGGTGCACGAGGTAGGAAACCATACACAACTTCAAAAGGGCACATCTTAGTAGTAGAATGCAATGAAAGCACGTAAAACTTCGTTCATTAATCTCATGAAAGTACTAGGTGAATTAGTTAACCCAAAAGGCATGACTAACCACTCATATAATCCAAACTTAGTTTTAAATGCTGTTTTCCATTCATCTCCCAATTTCATACGAATTTGATGGTAGCCACTACGCAAATCTACTTTGGAGAATATTGTAGAGCCACTCAATTCATCAAGCATATCATCTAGCCTAGGAATAGGATGACGATAACGAATAGTAATATTATTAATGCCTCTACAATCAACACACATACGTGATGTACCATCCTTTTTCGGCACTAGAATAATAGGAACAGCACAAGGACTAAGGGATTCGCGTATATAACCTTTGTCAAGAAGCTCTTGTACTTGACGCATAATCTCCTTTGTCTCCTCTGGATTGGTACGGTAAGGTGCACGGTTTGGCAGTGAAGCACCGGGAATTAAGTCAATCTGATGCTCAATCCCTCGAATAGGCGGTAATCCCGGTGGCACGTCTTGTGGAAAAACGTCAGCGAACTCCTGCAAAATGTTAGTGACAGCAGGAGGCAAAGAGGAAGGCACGTCCTCGAATGAAAATAATGCCTCTTTGCACACAAAAGCATAGCAAACAGATTTGCTGAAATCTAGCTCATCAATATCAGATTTGGTGGCAAATAAACATGCACTTTTCAATTTAATTTCAGAAGCAACACTAGATGGTTTATTATTAGGCTTCATTTGTTGCTCAAATTCTTTTGCCACAATCTGATTTTCACTCTTATTCTTCTCCTGTTGTGCTTTATTAGCTCTATTAATATCATCTTTCAAAATGGAATCAGGAGTCATAGGAAGCAAAGTAATATTTTTATCCTTATGAACAAGAGTATAGTAATTGTTTCTACCATGGTGTACAGAATTTTTATCAAATTGCCATGGTCTACCAAGTAATAAGGAACATGCTTGCATAGGTACCACATCACAATCAACATAATCAGCATATGTAGAGATACTAAAATGCACACGAACAGTACGTGTTACCTTAACCTTGCCGCTGTTGTTGAACCATTGGATGTAGTAAGGATGTGGATGTGGTCTTGTGGTGAGAGAAAGCTTCTCCACCATCTCCATGCTAGCCAAGTTGTTGCAGCTCCCTCCGTCTATTATGACGCGCACAGAACGTTCCTTCACAACTCCCTTGGTATGGAACAAATTGTGCCTCTGATTTTGCTCAGCTTGTGTGACCTGTACACTCAAAACACGTTGAGCAACTAAACATTCATACCTGTCAGCGTCTTCAGGAGCCATGTATTGCGTCTCATGATCAGAATCATCTCCACCATGTTCTTCACGTGTAATAAGAGCCAATGTCTCCTCATCATAGTCACTAGCGGACTCATATCCACCATCCGCGGTAGCAATCATCACACGCGGAGATTTGCATTCTCTCGCATAATGACCTCCTCCCTTACAACGACGACAAATAATATCACTTGTGTGCCCTGTTGATGCCATGGAAGAAGAAGAACGCTGTGCAGGCCCCGCAGGTGCGCTCTTGGCAGATAATGGTGGTTGTGCCTGTTTTCTTGTATCACGACTGGAGGTGCTGGTGCAGTTGAAGTAGAAGATGCACGTGGTGTCCATGATGAAGGTCGGCCTGCAGAAAAGTTAGTTCGCCCCAATGCTTGTCGATCCTGCACTTCACGTTCAGCTTTACAAGCAAGATGGAATAAACGAGTGATATTAGTATACTCCTTATAGTCTAGAATGGTCTGAATCTCTCTATTTAATCCACCCAGAAAACGTGCAAGCATAGCTTCATTCTCCTCAACAATACCACATCTAATCATGCCAGTTTGTAATTCCTGATAATATTCTTCTACAGAATTTTTCCCTTGTCTTAAACGCTGCAATTTTTGAAGCAATTCACGTTGATAATATGGTGGAACCCAACGCGTACGCATAGCAGTTTTCAAAGCAGCCCAAGTAGTTGGAATAGGATATAATCTACAATGTTCAGCCCAAAGATCTGCTATAAATCAATATGTCATCAAAGTAAACTACCACAAATCGTCCAATGAAAGCACGTAAAACTTCGTTCGTTAATCTCATGAAAGTACTAGGTGCATTAGTTAACCCAAAAGGCATGACTAACCACTCATATAATCCAAACTTAGTTTTGAATGCTGTTTTCCATTCATCTCCCAATTTCATACGAATTTGATGGTATCCACTACGCAAATCAACTTTGGAGAATATTGTAGAGCCACTCAATTCATCAAGCATATCATCTAGCCTAGGAATAGGATGACGATAACGAATAGTAATATTATTAATGCCTCTACAATCAACACACATACGTGATGTACCATCCTTTTTCGGCACTAGAATAATAGGAACATCACAAGGACTAAGGGATTCGCGTATATAACCTTTGTCGAGAAGCTCTTGTACTTGACGCATAATCTCCTTCGTCTCCTCTGGATTGGTACGGTATGGTGCACGGTTTGGCAGTGAAGCACCGGGAATTAAGTCGATCTGATGCTCAATCCCTCGAATAGGCGGTAATCCCGGTGGCACGTCTTGTGGAAAAACGTCAGCGAACTCCTGCAAAATGTTAGTGACAGCAGGAGGCAAAGAGGAAGGCACGTCCTCGAATGAAAATAATGCCTCTTTGCACACAAAAGCATAGCAAACAGATTTGCTGAAATCTAGCTCATCAATATCAGATTTGGTGGCAAATAAACATGCACTTTTCAATTTAATTTCAGAAGCAACACTAGATGGTTTATTATTAGGCTTCATTTGTTGCTCAAATTCTTTTGCCACAATCTGATTTTCACTCTTATTCTTCTCCTGTTGTGCTTTATTAGCTCTATTAATATCATCCTTCAAAATGGAATCAGGAGTCATAGGAAGCAAAGTAATATTTTTATCCTTATGAACAAGAGTATAGTGATTGTTTCTACCATGGTGTACAGAATTTTTATCAAATTGCCATGGTCTACCAAGTAATAAGGAACATGCTTGCATAGGTACCACATCACAATCAACATAATCAGCATATGTAGAGATACTAAAATGCACACGAACAGTACGTGTTACCTTAACCTTGTCGCTGTTGTTGAACCATTGGATGTAGTAAGGATGTGGATGTGGTCTTGTGGTGAGAGAAAGCTTCTCCACCATCTCCATGCTAGCCAAGTTGTTGCAGCTCCCTCCGTCTATTATGACGCGCACAGAACGTTCCTTCACAACTCCCTTGGTATGGAACAAATTGTGCCTCTGATTTTGCTCAGCTTGTGTGACCTGCACACTCAAAACACGTTGAGCAACTAAACATTCATACCTGTCAGCGTCCTCAGGAGCCATGTATTGCGTCTCATGATCAGAATCATCTCCACCATGTTCTTCACGTGTAATAAGAGCCAATGTCTCCTCATCATAGTCACTAGCGGACTCATATCCACCATCCGCGGTAGCAATCATCACATGCGGAGATTTGCATTCCCTCGCATAATGACCTCCTCCCTTACAACGACGACAAATAATATCACTTGTGTGCCCTGTTGATGCCATGGAAGAAGAAGAACGTTGTGCAGGCCCCGCAGGTGCGCTCTTGGCAGATAATGGTGGTTGTGCCTGTTTTCTTGTATCACGGCTGGAGCTGGCACCGGATGGAGGTGCTGGCGCAGTTGAAGTAGAAGATGCACGTGGTGTCCATGATGAAGGTCGGCCTGCAGAAAAGTTAGTTCGCGCCAATGCTTGTCGATCCTGCACTTCACGTTCAGCTTTACAAGCAAGATGGAATAAACGAGTGATATTAGTATACTCCTTATAGTCTAGAATGGTCTGAATCTCTCTATTTAATCCACCCAGAAAACGTGCAAGCATAGCTTCATTCTCCTCAACAATACCACATCGAATCATGCCAGTTTGTAATTCCTGATAATATTCTTCTACAGAATTTTTTCCTTGTCTTAAACGCTGCAATTTTTGAAGCAATTCACGTTGATAATATGGTGGAACCCAACGCGTACGCATAGCAGTTTTCAAAGCAGGCCAAGTAGTTGGAATAGGATACAATCTACAATGTTCAGACCACCATACACATGCAAAACTAGTGAAAGCACAAACAGCAGCAGCAACTCGTCTCTCCTCAGGATATTGTAAACATGTAAATCGTTGTTCAGTTTCTAACTCCCAAGTAAGATATATATCAGGAACATATCTACCCTCAAATGGTGGAATATTCAATTTCAGTTTAGGAATATGGACATCATCTCGTACCTGAGGTGGTGGTGCAGGCCTACCATTACGAATATATACCTGAGGTCGACCTGCTGGTGGTGGTACAGGTGGCTGCATGTAGTGTTGATTTTGATCAACCTCATCCTCATAATCGCCCGCATACTCATCATCCTCCTGGGTACCAGCAGGAGCAGTAGCGGGAGCCAAAGAAACACCAACAGCAGTAACAGCGGCACCAGAATTTTGTCCTGGCACAATAGGAACATGCTGTGCTCGTCCATACTGATTCGGAAGGGGGCGTAGTTGTTGTTGTTGCAGAGGTGCGACAGGTGCAGCCGGTGGTGGAAGACGCGCAAGCAGTTCATTAAATCTGTTATCGAGCTTTGTTTCGAACGTCTTCTCAAGGCCAGTGATCTTCTCCATGGCCTCTTCAAAATTGTTCAGCACATCTTGTACCTGTTCAGTCATCATTTGCTGAAACTTATCATGAAGCTCCTTGTTCGATAAGTTCTCCCAGTCAATCTCGTCGGCTTGTGATCCTGGCATGGTTAGCAGCAATAGAAACACACAAGAATATGATCCTACAGACTACTAAGAAGTGGTGGTGGTGTATCACAAATCCGTCAAGCAAATCTCAAATTCTTACCAGTTCTTACCCAGCAGCAGGCGGTGATCGGCAACCGTTGTAGTCAAAAACTCTCAAAGCTTGGATAGAGCGATTACCAGGGGGAGTCAAACACACGACGTAGATGTATGTGGAGCTGGGAAGGCTTATAGTATGGTAGCAAAAAGGGTCAGCAATAATCAATTCAGAGATGCAAAGTTGAATAAACGCTCAACGACGGTACTGTGCTGGTCCTAGGCTAGACTGTGCTAGAGACGCGAGCCTAGAACACCAACAAAATCACGGCGCGGCACGTAAACAAGGGAAAAGCACACTCTGAAATTTTTTTTT
>NW_025225108.1:111567-173538 GCF_018294505.1 Triticum aestivum | reverse complement strand
AATGGCGAGTGTCTCAAACCTATTCCTAGGTCAAACTGACAGGATGGGCACGAAATTTTTTTGACCAATTTTTTTTTTGACTGCCCGGACCCAAAAACTGGAAACGGGTCAAAAAAACTTCCTATAATGGCACCTGTCTCAAAACACTCAAAAACACCTAAAAATAGGATAGCCAGAAATTTTTTCGAAAAATGCGTTTTCGAAAATTTTTGGGCCTAAACGGAGCGTGGCTACCCGACTCTTTTTTTTTCCGAAACCTACTCCGGCAAGGAAACACGAATCGGAATCTAGATGGATCTCGAAAACAAACCTAATATGCAAGGAACTCGGATTGGTGGTGGATATATGGTGGTGGTATATGGCAGCGGTGGTGGTAGCGGTGGTAGTATATGGATATGGATATGAATCGGTGGTGGTATATGGATACGGATTCGGAGCGGTGGCGGATAAGCGGTGGTGGTAGATGGCAAGGGCGATGATGATGGTGCGGCGGCGGCGTGACAACTTATGACCACAACTCGAAACTCTAAAAGACTAGACTCTAAGACCAGCAACTAGACACGACGATGCAACCGCAAATTCAACAAAGCAAAACCCGAAAAAGATTATGCAAAGGCTCAGATTGGTTCGGATATGATGAACTAACCCTAATTTTTTTTGTGGCTTTTTCGTGGACTGTAGGTATGAAGAACAGACTCGATCTAAACTACGAAAAACTGTAAAATCTCACCGAGCAACCTGGAACTCTGATACCACTTGATAGAGGCAAAGGTGTCCCGTCTTTCGATGAGATGATGGATATCGCTTTGGTGGAAGTCGACTTCGACGATCCGACTACGAACGTGCGAGGACGTCGCGCCTTAGCAATCACTAAACCAACTCCGAGAGGTTATTGACCACGCCGGGGCACGATCAACCTGACCACGAGGGTCTGTTTCCTGCGAGCAAACGAAGAACAAGCAAGAAACTAAGATTGCAATCTGGATATTGCGAATATAAGATGAAAGCTTTATTGATCAAGGTGGGGTTCTGTGACGCCTTTGTCTAGTCGTTGAACACAAACGAAGTGCGCGAAGTTGCAGCTATGGCGAACTTTTAATCTAAACAAAACCCAAAGTCTAAACGATGCCCTAAGGGCTGTATATATGGAGGAAGAGGGGGGGAATTTCGTGGCCCTTGGTGGAGGGGTCCGAAATCAACCCTATCTCTTGTTTCCCCACACATACGGACTCAAAAAAATAGCCTATACTTATGTATTTCGAAATTACATGGGCCTGGCCCAATAATAAGGTGACGCAGCACCTAAAATAGCATCGGGACGAAATTTATGAAGTGGCATCTTGTATATTTCGTCCAAGGCTTCATGCGCCCATTATGGTGGCTTCAAAGTCCTGAAATCATCACTTGTAACTCCGTTCTTGTTCCCCTTGCGCATGCCATCATCTCCATGCTTGTTCTTGCTCCAATGTTCATCCTTCTCCAAGCTAGGCCCTTCATTTGTAAGCAAAACAAATGTATCCAATTTAGGCAGCATCATATTCTCATGAACATTAGAATCATTACCAAGAAACGAAAGTACCTGGTAATTTAGTTGGCGTGCACGAGCTCTAGTAATTGGTCCAGTATGTATAGCAGCAGGGGCTGTGGGTGTAACAATTGTATTGATGTCCTCATCACCGTGCCTGTACCATTGAGAGACAGATACAGGAGGATGCATTAGGTGACTACGACAACTACTATTCCAGTTCATGCTCACCACCGCCGGTGGGTTCCTCCATCATTGGACCTCGGATTATGAGCGCGGCATCAGCTCAAGGGTATGGTACATTGTCAACGTCCGTACCTACATCAGCTACATCTTTGCCACAAGGTAATAGTAAAGGTATTGATGATATAACTTCACATGAGAATGATGCATGCCTAGTTAACTTGAATGCGTCATGTATTGAGTTACCTGTTGATTTGAGCACACCACCTATTTTAGAGAATCTTGTTACTGTCATGAATGCGTCATGTGATCAAACAACTGAAATATCAATAATTTTGAGTGCACCCATTGAATTAACTGTTGATGCAAAAGAACTAATGTTTAATCATTTTGATATGGCCTCCAATCTTGGTGATGATTCTGTGTCCAATGACTTATTGCATGTTTGCTTATTTAAGCATGTTGTAGCATGTAAATTTGATGCAAGTAAGGTTTATTCACCAAAGTTGGGATGGTTTAATGATGAACATTGCGAATCTTTTGAAATGAATAAGAGCTTCACTTATATGTGCAAACCGAGTTCTAATATTTTCATGCCTTCTACTTCTTGTGATAATTTTTTGGCTTTAGTTTTTATGAACTATGAAAGTTACTCATGTATACATGTGTCATACGTGCAAAAATCAAAGAAAGTTAAACTAGATGACATATACATATACAACATGCACACCTTGTCTCTTTTGTTAGCCACATTTCAGATTAAGCAACGCCGAGGATGGCTTTGTTTTCAAAAAGGGGAGGATGATGAGGACATGACTACCTTGGATATGACCAAAAATATTGCATACATGCATATTTGTCAGGTGATTTCTAATGCAAACTATTCAATAATCTATTTATGTTATCCAGAACAAAAATACTTCACACACTTTTGTGTTTTGTCTAATTGCAGGTGTATGGGACATTTGTATAATCCACATATGAAGATAAGGGAAAAGGAGAAGTTTATGTTCTGTTCAAAAAGGCCTCTCACGTCACTTTTGGGCCAAGAGAAGATAGAGTCCAAGTCTTTCACGTTCTGAATTCAGATTCGGACTGCACAGACATACCTGACTCAAAACGCCAACAACCTTTTCATACGGACTCCGAATTGGGTGATTCTTTTTTTGTTGGAAACTAGATTTCGTGCTCTTTCCAACCCAATTGGATTCACCTTCAAATTCGTCCGGAGCGTTGAGTTACGGACTAAACAATCTGACATTGCAGCAGAATCCGAGTCAAACTACAAGCCCAAAGGTGTTGCATCACCTCCACTTGGGCCCATGAGCCTTGTACGACCTAGGGTTAGTTTTAGGCTGCCTTGGGACGTCCTCCCACCTCCTTGGCCGCCACCCCTTGCTCCTATATAAGTAGATCCATCTAGTAGCTTTTTTCTTGGGATTTGTTTAGTTAAAAGTTAGCCATTGCAACTTCGTGTACTTCGTTTGTGTCCAACGACCAGACCAAGACCGCTTACGGATCCCCACCATTATCAATACCTCATATATATTTGCAATATTCAGATTGTTTTATCATATTCTTGCTCGTTCTTCGATTGCTTGCAGGAATAGACCTTCGTGGTCAGGCTGACCATGCTTCCGGCATCGTCAGTAACCTCAGGAGATTGGTTTAGCGATTGCTAAGGAGCAACGTCGTGCACGTTTGTAGTCGGATCGTCAAAGTCGTCTCCACCAAATCGATAGTTATCATCTCATCAAAAGATCGGGACACCCTCGCCTCTATCAAGGGATGATGAGGACATGACTACCTTGGATACGACCAAAAATATTGCATACATGCATATTTGTCAGGTGATTTCTAATGCAAACTATTCAATAATCTATTTATGTTATCCAGAACAAAAATACTTCACACACTTTTGTGTTTTGTCTAATTGTAGGTGTATGGGGCATTTGTATAATCCACATATGAAGATAAGGGAAAAGGAGAAGTTTATGTTCTGTTCAAAAAGTCCTCTCACGTCACTTTTGGGCCAAGAGAAGATAGAGTCCAAGTCTTTCACGTTCTGGATTCAGATTCGGACTGCACAGACATACCTGACTCAAAACGCCAACAACTTTTTCATACGGACTCCGAATTGAATGATTCTTTTTTTGTTGGATAACATAAATAGATTATCGAATAGTTTGCATTAGAAATCACCTGACAAATATGCATGTATGCAATATTTTTGGTCGTATCCAAGGTAGTCATGTCCTCATCACCTGCTGTACCGAAGCCAAAGCAGTCGAAGAAGCCAAAAGCTTCAAAGCCGGCCCCTTCACCAAAAATCTCAAGGGCGAAGCCATTGATCTGTCAAGTGATGAAGATCTTGGAGATGACGCTCTCGAGCAGCTCATCAAGAGCAAAGAAGAAGCTGAAATCTTCAACAATTTGCCTCTCTTTGATGTCGCCATGATCCACAACTTCATCGACGAATGGTTTGCCACACCAAACATCAGCTTCGAAGATCTGCAGCTGCCCGTTGGCCTCAGTGTCACCTTCCAAGGCGCTATTGCTTCAGAACTTGCAATTGTCCAGCGCATTGTTGAACTGAAGCAGAAAATTGATCATGAAAAGGCTCAGTTCAAGAAGCATATGGCCAAGCTCAGCATGCAAGAAGTGAAGAGCTTCAAGATCATGTTGCACGAACTAAAGGAAAACATTCTGAAGAAGCATGCAGAAGCTCAAGGTTCGCGGGAGCGAATGAAGACTCTGGCAGACAGATGTGTGCAGGCCTACAATGAGGCCGAGAAGCGCAAGGCACTTGGGCGTCTTGGCATTGACCCCAAGATGACCGCGAAGAAGAAGAAGAAGCCTGCTATGGCTGAACCAGAGGCACCAAGGCAAGAAGCAGTTCCAATTGTCTTCCCAACTGCAACGACTGGCTCGAAGCCAAAGAGCCGGTCAACCGCTTCAGAGCTCAAGAAGACGCGAACTGCAGAGGCTGAAGCCAGGAAGCGGAAACACTCTGAAGCCTCTCCTTCTACCCCCACTCAAAAGAAGCAAAAGATCAAGAAAGCTCGGGCTGCTCCCATAGAGCCCTTGATGGTTGAACCCTTTCTGTCGTCTATCCTGACGCAGAACACAACTGACAGTTCATGAGCCTGCTTTCACAGAGGCTCCTGAAGCTGAAGACATACCAGCAGCCGACCCCATCGCTGCTGAAGACATTGGTCATCAGGACAATGTACAAGATGATGCAACCCTTCCTCAGTATGAACACAGCGAACTCATCAGCATTGGTCGTCCTCTGACGCCAATTGCACAAGATGCGTCATGGGCGGATCGCCCTCAAGAGGAAGAAGACAATGAGGCCCAGCCCACTCCAACCCCACAGGCGTCGTCTGTATTCCGCAGGCTTCGCAAAGGTCCAAGGCCTCAGGTCTATGCTGAAGACATTCCGGCTGCATCAGCCGCAGAAGAAGCACCTCAAGTCTATGCTCCACCAAGAAGCAGTTCTCCAGGAGAACGTGCTTGTGACCGACCGTACAGCTAGTCAAGCGGAGGCTGAAAATATTGAGGCTGCCACAACCCACACTGAAGCCAATGTGGAGCCCTCCCCACCAAAAGATTCAGAAGATAGCGAAGCTACTGATCCAGACACTTCTGTTCCTGAGTCTGCTGCAGGTCCTCAATTTGATTACCATGTTGAGCACAGGCCTCATGTCCAGAAGCCAGTCCCAAGGCTGCCGAGGTTCCCAGGTCCTGCATCAGCACCTGGCTCCTTTAACATCAATAGCTTCAAGGCAGATAATACGTTCTTCAACAGCTCCAAGAACCCCTATTCAAGGGAAAGGATTTCATCAGATAGGTTCTGGAGCTATCCTCAGCGCAACTACTATTCATGCATCCTATACAACCAAGGTTGCATCTTCCCGCACAAGCGCCTTGATGTTGAAGCTATTGCTGGTCTGCCCTGTCTAGAGGAAGCGTTGGATTGCTTCAAGCAAGTGGGTCTGCTGCAGTTTGTAACTGCTGAAGAGCACTGGAATGAAGAGCTTCTGCTGCAATTCTATGCCACCCTCCACATCAAAGGATACAACAGAGATCCGAAGACTTGAGCCCCGGAGTGGATGACCGGCAATGTCCATCACGAAGCCAATGCATTTGATATCATTGAGCTCACCGGTCTGCCCACTCCTGGCGAATTCTTCGAGGAAGGTTGTCCACTACACACTGAAGCTCTTGAGAGCATATTCCAGAGGCCTGAACCGAATATGAGTCAGATGCTCTCCATGATGAAGCCATTGCCCCACGATGCTCCTTATCCAACAGAGTTCTTCGTTGAAGACTTTGAGTACCTGCCCAGAACCATCTATCACATTATCCGGCGGACTCTCTAGCCTATCAAAGGGCACTCTCCAAATGCCAAGATCGAGGGTGCAATGAAGACTCTGCTGTTTTGTATTCTTCATGGCAAATGCTTCAACGCACAGGACTTCTTCATACGCCAACTAGCTGCATCAGGCTCAGATCTGTTTGGTTTAAAGTTCTATGCTCCTTGGGTAATGAGGCTGATCAAACTTCACTCTACCATCTCGTATCAGCCCTCAGCCCGCAACCATCGGATCTTCTTGCCTGATGTGGATACCTCTGCTGAAGCCATCTGTCCTGAACCTGCCAAGCAACCTCTGAGTCTTTAGAATGCAGAACACCAGAGCTTCACTCAAAATGTTGAAGGTGTTGAAGCCATCTCCAGGGTGTATCCTTTGGCTGGCACTACACGTACACCACACCCTGCTTCAACTGAAGCCACTGACAGTGCAACTGCTTCAAGACCCAAGAAGCGCGCTCGTGTTCTCAATGACCGAGAGCTTCTTGTGGCCCTTCATCAAAAACAAGATAGGCATCATGACTGGCTAAAGCGTCAGATGAAAAGCCTCTTGGTGGATGTTAATCGTCTTCGAAATCTTGCCACCAAGAATGCTTTCGTTACCCATGAAACCTGTCGTCGTGCATGGAAAGGGCTATCAATGATGTGTACTGAAGCTGAACTTGAAGAGGATGGCTTCACTGAGCGATTCAAGTTTGACACCACACCTCCTAGAAGGGCTGTGATGCGAAGCACACCATCACTTGAAGACTCTGAGTTCTCTTCATCCGCTGCGACAGTAACTGCACGAGTCATCGAGGATGAAGACGATGCAACTTCACCACCACCCTCTTCTGCACCACCAAACACCTCCAACGACCCTGCTGCTCCTGGGAACGAGTAGACACTCTATGTCTTCAAACCTTTTTGGTCCTTGCTGACAAAAGGGGGAGAAGCATATGGGTCGATAGTCTTCAAGCGGGTCCATATGGGCGGGTGCTTTATGTTTTGTTATATTTTGCTTCGTGCTTACAACTCTCGTTTTACATTTGGTTCTTATGAGTTGTAACACTTAAACCAGATGGTCGTCTGCTACTTGTTTGCCACCCTGTTTTGCGAAGATAAATTCCGCATGTGCAATGATAAATTCCGCACTTATCTCATTCTGCAGACGTCCATTTTCCATTATGCATGTCATTATCTTCATATACCTTCACATGCATACTGGATTGTCATCATAAGTTGAAGTGGATCTCCACAAGTACAACCTGCCATGTGCATTTGCATTCCAAAGGCAAATTACTTATATGCACATCTTCAGGGGGAGCCCTTGCAACTTATGAAGACAATTCCCTATCCTTTACAAATTTCACAGATTATATTCCCCGTTGAAAACTTCAACTAGTTTGTCATCAATCACCAAAAAGGGGGAGATTGTAAGTGCATCTAGTGCCACCCCTAGTTGGTTTTGGAGTATTGACGACAAACCTAGTTGAGGGACTAATGTGTTTGTGAGAATTGCAGGATAACACAGGTAGAAGTCCCTCATTGATTCGGTTTTACTACCAGAGATGACCCCTAAAAATATATGAAGACATTGAAGTCAAAGGTGGTATATGAAGATATTCATATTGAAGACTATGACAAAAGAAGACACGTTATGAAGCCTATGGAGCTCGAAGACGTAGATCTTTCGTAGTTCTTTTTCTTTTGTGTTGAGTCATAGGAACCACCGTACTATTAAGTGGGGTCCAGGAGAACCAGTCAGAATGACTAAAGTGATGCCTAAACCAAAAACCTATGTCTTCGAGTGAAGACAATGAGAGCGAATCTTGTCCAGAGCCGGACAAGTCAGCTTTGCTTGTAGCCCAAGTAAAGTTGCCATGAGAGTTTGAAATCTGACTGTTGAGACACGTGTCAGTTCCTTAGTGACCCAGGGTCATTTTGGACAAATCAGGTCGGGTTGCCAAGTGGCTATAAATAGCCCACCCCCTACAACCATAAACGGTTGGCTGCTCAGATTTCAGTGCACGGCTTTTGTCGTTTGAGAGCAACCCACCTCGAAGCCTTTGAGAGAAAATTCCTAGCGAGGAGAAAAGCCCTAACCACCCAAAGACAGAGAGAATTGGGCATCACTTAAGTCTTCTTGTCTGAGTGATCTAAAGACTTATTACACTTGAGGACTGTGAATCCTCCAGACGGTTAGGCGTCGCGTTCAGAGCATCCAAGAGACATTGTGGATTGCCAGTGAACGAAGTCTGTGAAGGTTTGGGAGTCTACCTTGAAGACTTACCAGAGTGATTGGGCGAGGACTATGTGACCTTAGCTCAAGGAGAATACGTTGAGGACTTGGTGTCCTGAGCTGCGTGTTCAGGACTGGGTGTCCGGGACTGTGTGTCCTAAGGTTTAAATACCTAGCCGCTCCAACCAGACGTACAGTTGTCACAGCAACTAGAACTGGTCCAACACATCATTGTCTTCAACGAGTCACCGGTTTCATCTTCACTTCCTTTTTCTTACTGTTACTCATTGTGAAGCCATTGCATGCTTGCTCTATCTTTTGTCTTCACAACGTGAATGTATGATCTGTTTGGCTTCATAACTTCTTCCTACCTGATCCTTATTACACTGCAGCTGTTTGTCTTTGTGCTTTCACTCTATTGAATACTTGACCATGGCTTGCCTAGTGTAATCTAACTTCCGTTGCATAGTAATAGGCAAAATCTTCGTTGTTTGTCTTCATAACTCCCACGTTTTGAAGACTTTCATAAAAATCGCCTATTCACCCCCCTCTAGTCGATATAACACACTTTCAGTAACGCCACCACCAAATGCTCCATTTTGAAGTGTTTCACTCATGGCGTTACCTTGCAATGTCTTCACATTTAATTTGGCTTCGAACTCAACATATTTTCATGCTTATCTTCACTATGTTGACTATAGATATATATATATATATATATGCTAGTGTTCTGTCCTCTACATCATTCACTTATAACTATGTCTTCGTGTTGAATCTTTTGAACTAAGTGAATGTGATCGGACCCCAAACTTCTCTATGCTTTCTATCTCAAACTCTATCTCCCTAAGTCATATACATTCTGATGAGGACATGACTACCTTGGATATGACCAAAAATATTGCATATATGCATATTTGTCAGGTGATTTCTAGTGCAAACTATTCAATAATCTATTTATGTTATCCAGAACAAAAATACTTCACACACTTTTATGTTTTGTCTAATTGCAGGTGTATGGGACATTTGTACAATCCACATATGAAGATAAGGAAGAAAGAGATGTTTATTTGCTGTCCAAAAAGTTCTCTCACGTCACTTTTGGCCCAAGAGAAGATAGAGTCCAAGTCTCTCACGTTCTGGATTCAGATTCGGACTGCACAGACATACCTGACTCAAAACGCACACAAGTTTTTCATACGGACTCCGAATTGGGTGATTCTTTTTTTGTTGGAAACTAGATTTCATGCACTTTCCAACCCAATTGGAATCACCTTCAAATTCGTCCGGAGCGTTGAGTTGTGGACGAAACAATCTGATGCTGCAGCAGAATCCGAGTCAAACTACAAGTCCAAAGGTGTTACATCACCTCCACTTGGGCCCATTGGCCTTGTACGACCTAGATTTAGTTTTAGGCTGCCTTGGGACATCCTCCCACCTCCTTGGCCGCCACCCCTTGCTCCTATATAAGTAGATCCATCTAGTAGCTTTTCCTTGGGATTTGTTTAGTTAAAAGTTAGCCATTGCAACTTCGTGTACTTCGTTTGTGTCCAACGACCAGACCAAGACCGCTTACGGATCCCCACCTTTATCAATACTTCATATATACTCGCAATATTCAGATTGCTTTTATCATATTCTTGCTTGTTCTTCGATTGCTTGCAGGAATAGACCTTCGTGGTCAGGTTGATTGTGCTCCGGCGTGGTCAATAACTCTCGGAGTTGGTTTAGCGATTGCTAAGGCGCAACGTCGTGCACGTTTGTAGTCGGATCGTCAAAGTCGTCTCCACCAAATCGATAGTTATCATCTCATCGAAAGATCGGGACACCCCGTCTCTATCAAGTGGTATCAGTTTTCAGGTTGCTCGGTGAGAATTTCCAGTTTTCCTAGATTAGATTTATTTTCTTACCTATTGTCCAAGAAAAAGCCACAAAAAAGAGTTAGATCTATTCATCCTTGGTCCAAGCCAGTCTGAGCCTCTGCAATTTTCTTTTCATTGCTTGCATAGTTGAATTATCGGTTGCATCGTCGTGTCGAGTTGCTGGTCTTAGTGTCTAGTTCGTTTAGAGTTTCGAGTTCTGTTCACATTAGTCACGCCACCGCTGCATCATTATCTCTTCCGCTGTCCACCACCCATCCATCAATTTCCACCACGTGCTACCCACCATTCATTGTCATAATAATAGTTGAGATCGTTCACATCTTCACTTGATCCAATCTGCATCTTATCTAGTTTGTTTTGGAAAGAGGGAGAAAAAAAGAGAAAAAAACAAGAGAAAAAAAGGAGAAAAAAAGTCAGAAAAAAAGGAGAGAAAGAAAAAAAAGTGTGAGGAAAAAAAGAGAGAAGAAAAAAAACAAAAAAATCGGCACAAACTTTTTCAGAGGAAAGTTGGAGACAAAGTTGTTGATATATCCTGCTTGGCTGTTGTTTCACCTCATTATCTTTACTGCCGTTGTGATCTTCACTTATATCTTGCTGTCCAGAGCTACTTAGTATCCTTCATTGATGCTAGTTGTGCTACGACGTGACCTCATTAGTGTTCTAGGCTCGCGTCTCTAGTTCGGTCTAGCCTAGGACCAGCACAGTACCGTCGTTGAGCGTTTATTCAACATTGCATCTTTGAATTGATTATTGCTAATCTTTTGCTACCATATATAGCCAACCCAGCTCCACATATTTCTACACCGTGTATACATACGCTTCCCTGGCAATCGCTTTACTCAATATTCGAAGTTACTTGACACCGCTGGTTGCCGATCACCGCCTGCTGCATGGTAAGAACTTGTAAGACATTGATATTTGCTTTACTGTGAGCGTTTTACCACCACATCCTAGTAGTTATAGGAACATTATTTTTGGGTTTTGTTTCTTGTTCTACTAATCATGACAGGATCCAGAGTCAATTCATGGGTTTTGTCGATCGCGGGAGACGTGCCACCACCTTTGCAAATACCACAACCGTCACGAGAGGTGCACAAACATCCAAATGCACATGATCAGGTTAATGTATCTATACCACCATTTAATGGCCGTTTTAAACCTGCTTTATATATTGAATGGAAGTTCGACATAAAAAATATATTTGCTTCCCATAATTTCAATGAACATAAAAAGGTTAAGGTTGCGGTTGGTTCTTTCACTGGTTATGCTTTGGTTTGGTGGAGTGAATATTGTCGGTTACACCCTGATTATATACCTACTACTTGGGATGATTTGAAACTTGCCATGCGACATACTTTCGTCCCTGCTTATTATACTCGTGACATGATTAAGAAGTTGCAACACTTAAAACAAGGTAGTGAAACTGTAACAAAATATTATGATGATTTACAAACTACCTTGTTGCATTCCTCTTTAGAAGAAAGTGAAGATGATTTTATGGATAGATTTTGGGGAGAATTAAACCGTGATATTCAAGAGATACTAATTCATGAAGAGTGTTATCCTATGGACCATTTGTTTCATCTTGCTTGCAAAGCTGAACAGGAAATAAAACAACGTGTTGGCCACGAGGAGAACAAGCGCACGATGCACATTCCAAGAGTTGATATGATTGTTCCTTCAACTACTAGGCATACTATGACAACCACATCCGTTGTTGTCAGGACTACATCACCTCCACCATGTGACACATCGCCCCCGAGAGTGGCTACATCATCTGAGTTGATCATAAGAGGTAATGACAAAGGTACTGATCTTCCATCTCTACATGAGAATGATGAATGCCTTGTCAATTTGAATGCACCATCTGATGAGCTACCCACTACTTTGATCACACCACCTATTTTAGAGGACTACGTTGATAATTTGACTTTGCCATGTGATCAAACAACTAAAATACCAACAATTTTGAGTGCACCCATTGAATTAACTATTGATGCAAAAGAACCAATGTTTAATCATTTTGATATGACCTCTAATCTTGGTGGTGATTCTGTGTTGAATGACTTACTGCATGTTTGCTTATTTAAGCATGTTGTAGCATGTAAATTTGATGCAAGTAAGGTTTATTCACCAATGTTGGGATGGTTTAATGATGAACATTGTCAATCTTTTGAAATGAATAAGAGCTTCACTTATATGTGCAAACTGAGTTGCAATATTTTCATGCCTTCTACTTCTTGTGCTAATTTTTTGTCTTTAGATTTTATGAACTATGCAAGTTACTCATCTATTCATGTGTCATATATGCAAAAATCAAGGGAAGTAAAAATGGATGACATATACATATACAACATGTACACCTTGTCTCTTTTGTTAGCCACATTTCAGATTAAGCAACGCCGAGGACGGCTTTATTTTCAAGAAGGGGAGGATGATGAGGACATGACTACCTTGGATATGACCAAAAATATTGCATATATGCATATTTGTCAGGTGATTTCTAGTGCAAACTATTCAATAATCTATTTATATTATCCAGAACAAAAATACTTCACACACTTTTGTGTTTTGTCTAATTGCAGGTGTATGGGGCATTTGTACAATCCACATATGAAGATAATGAAGAAAGAGATGTTTATTTGCTGTCCAAAAAGTTCTCTCACGTCACTTTTGGCCCAAGAGAAGATAGAGTCCAAGTCTCTCACGTTCTGGATTCAGATTCGGACTGCACAGACATACCTGACTCAAAACGCACACAAGTTTTTCATACGGACTCCGAATTGGGTGATTCTTTTTTTGTTGGAAACTAGATTTCGTGCACTTTCCAACCCAATTGGAATCACCTTCAAATTCGTCCGGAGCGTTGAGTTGTGGACGAAACAATCTGATGCTGCAGCAGAATCCGAGTCAAACTACAAGTCCAAAGGTGTTACATCACCTCCACTTGGGCCCATTGGCCTTGTACGACCTAGATTTAGTTTTAGGCTGCCTTGGGACATCCTCCCACCTCCTTGGCCGCCACCCCTTGCTCCTATATAAGTAGATCCATCTAGTAGCTTTTCATTGGGATTTGTTTAGTTAAAAGTTAGCCATTGCAACTTCGTGTACTTCGTTTGTGTCCAACGACCAGACCAAGACCGCTTACGGATCCCCACCTTTATCAATACTTCATATATACTCGCAATATTCAGATTGCTTTTATCATATTCTTGCTTGTTCTTCGATTGCTTGCAGGAATAGACCTTCGTGGTCAGGTTGATTGTGCTCCGGCGTGGTCAATAACCTCTCGGAGTTGGTTTAGCGATTGCTAAGGCGCAACGTCGTGCACGTTTGTAGTCGGATCGTCAAAGTCGTCTCCACCAAATCGATAGTTATCATCTCATCGAAAGATCGGGACACCCCGCCTCTATCACATTCTATTGAAACTGTCGAATGTCTTCACTGCGTCCTTATCAGCAGAAGATATAGAGACAACCATAAAGTCTGTTTTCAATGCTCATTCCTCCACATAAAATCCGGAGAAGCAGGAACAACCGCCCGACAATCCAGGCGTGCGTGGGACGTGGAACAAACCCCAAACTTCCGCAAACTGGCCACGCGTTCCTCAGATGCGAATCGCCAGGGGCACCTGTGTAATAGCACAGTGCCGCCCCTGTGCCTATAAATTCACACTTACCGCGGTCATTATCTCCTTCTTCCACCCTCGCACGAACCCTAGCGCCACCCTAGCTCTCGACGATGCCGGCGACGAAGCGCTTCGCTGCCGCAACCTCTCCAACGCCGTCTTTACGCCGATCGCGGACATCGTCCTCTCCGCCGTCGCCGTAGGTGTCTTCCGTCGCCAAGTTAGGGCACGGAGGATTGAACTGCTCGGCATCATCTCCCACTCCGTCTAGCAGTTCCAAGTGTGGTAAATAAAACTTCTTTTTACAGCCCTTTTTGATCTCATGGTTCTGTCACTTTCTACCATAAGAAGTTTCTCTTCACACAAGTTAGATCTCTCAATCTACATCTCATAACATGCCTAGTATATTCACTTGTGCTTCATGAAGTAGTTAGATTCCTCACTTGTACTGATCTGTGGGTTCGTACAAATCTAGAACCAACTTCTTATCTATGAGTGAATGTCTTCGCACGATTAGGTCAATGTCTTCTAAACTGATTAATCTTCAAAACCTTCTGAGAATGCATATGACCTCTTCCCCTTCCCTCGCACCTTAATGCTGTCATAGGTACATGTCCGTGGGAGAATCCTTTGGTTCTCATAGTCTGCATTCATTTGCGGAATTCCTACAGCATCACATAAATTCTCCTGAAGCCAGTTCCTGTTGGTCCAGCAAAAGAAAGCCTTTGAAGCCTTTGAAAGTTTTGAAGCCTTTCAAGTTAAAGTTTATGGCTTTAGAAGCAGCAGCAAGGAAGGGGGGCAGACAGCGACGTGGAGAAACATCCAAAGATCTGCCTGATGAACTGGCAGAAATGTATAAAACAGATCCTGAAGAGAATTATGGTCAACGCAAGACCCGAATCCAATGGATTCGACGCTATTGGGCAGAGCAATGGTTCAAATACCGCTTCACAACCCAAGAGTATGCTGAGAAAAGTGCCATCAAAAGACCGTGGGGAGACATCTTAAACAAGAACCTTGTACCCAGGTCCAGAGATGAAGCTATTGCCCAAAGCTTCTATCCATGCATGGTTCGTGGGCCACAGCCTGATGATGCACATCCGTCGTCACTACTCTGGTGTCGTGACGACAATCTGTTCAAGCGCAACTTCTAGTTTGCCCAAAACTCAACGAAGCAGAACAAGAAGAAATTTGGGTTAGACTTCAACCCTGGTCCCTCAGCACCAAGGGCAGATGGCACACGTGACGCAGAACCCAATATCATCGGTCCGTATGCCAACCTTGAGGGCCTCATCACCCGCATCTTAGTCCAAGGGACTGCCGTGAATGACCCTCCAGCTGACTCTGAGTCTGATGAAGCTCCTGCTGATGAGGACATGACTACCTTGGATACGACCAAAAATATTGCATACATGCATATTTGTCAGGTGATTTCTAATGCAAACTATTCAATAATCTATTTATGTTATCCAGAACAAAAATACTTCACACACTTTTGTGTTTTGTCTAATTGCAGGTGTATGGGACATTTGTATAATCCACATATGAAGATAAGGGAAAAGGAGAAGTTTATGTTGTATTCAAAAAGTCCTCTCACGTCACTTTTGGGCCAAGAGAAGATAGAGTCCAAGTCTTTCACGTTCTGGATTCAGATTCGGACTACACAGACATACCTGACTCAAAACGCCAACAACGTTTTCATACAGACTCCAAATTGGGTGATTCTTTTTTTGTTGGAAACTAGATGTCGTTCTCTTTCCAACCCAATTGGATTCACCTTCAAATTCGTCTGGAGCGTTGAGTTACGGACGAAACAATCTGACGTTGCAGCAGAATCCGAGTCAAACTACAAGCCCAAAGGTGTTGCATCACCTTCACTTGGGCCCATGAGCCTTGTACGACCTAGGGTTAGTTTTAGGCTGCCTTGGGACGTCCTCCCACCTTCTTTGCCGCCACCCCTTGCTCCTATATAAGTATATCCATCTAGTAGCTTTTTCCTTGGGATTTGTTTAGTTAAAAGTTAGCCATTGCAACTTCGTGTACTTCGTTTGTGTCCAACGACCAGACCAAGACCGCTTAAGGATCCCCACCGTTATCAATACCTCATATATATTTGCAATATTCAGATTGCTTTATCATATTCTTGCTCGTTCTTCGATTGCTTGCAGGAATAGACCTTCGTGATCAGGCTGACCGTGCTTTCGGCATAGTTAGTAACCTTAGGAGATTGGTTTAGCGATTGCTAAGGAGCAACGTCGTGCACGTTTGTAGTCGGATTGTCAAAGTCGTCTCCACCAAATCGATAGTTATCATCTGATCGAAAGATCGGGACACCCTCGCCTCTATCAAGTGGTATCAGTTTTCAGGTTGCTCGGTGAGAATTTCCAGTTTTCCTAGATTAGATTTATTTTCTTACCTATTGTCCAAGAAAAAGCCACAAAAAAGGGTTAGATCTATTCATCCTTGGTCCAAGCCAGTCTGAGCCTTTGCAATTTTCTTTTCATTGCTTGCATAGTTGAATTATCGGTTGCATCGTCGTGTCGAGTTGCTGGTCTTAGTGTCTAGTTCGTTTAGAGTTTCGAGTTCTGTTCACATTAGTCACGCTACCGCTGCATCATTATCTCTTCCGCTGTCCATCACCCATCCATCAATTTCCACCATGTGCTACCCACCATTCATTGTCATAATAATAGTTAAGATCGTTCACATCTTCACTTGATCCAATCTGAATCTTATCTAGTTTGTTTTGGAAAGAGGGAGAAAAAAAGAGAGAGAAAAAACGAGAGAAAAAAAAGAGAAAAAAAAAGTCGGAGAAAAAAAGGAGAGAAAGAAAAAAAAGTGTGAGGAAAAAAAGAGAGAAAAAAACAAAATTCGGATCTTTTTAGACTCAATCTCGTAGTTGAATTCGGATTGGAATCTGTTTTGTGCACTGTTCAGTTAAACAGCTTGGCTGTTGTTTCACATCATTATCTTTACTGCCGTTGTGATCTTCACTTATATCTTGCTGTCCAGAGCTACTTAGTATCCTTCATTGATGCTGGTTGTGCTACGACGTGACCTCATTAGTGTTCTAGGCTCGCGTCTCTAGTTCGGTCTAGCCTAGGACCAGCACAGTACCGTCGTTGAGCGTATATTCAACATTGCATCTCTGAATTGATTATTGCTAATCTTTTGCTACCATATATAGCCAACCCAGCTCCACATATTTCTACACCGTGTATACGCACGTTCCCCTGGCAATCGCTTTACACAATCTTCGAAGTTATTTGACACCGCTGGTTGCCTGTCACCACCTGCCGCATGGTAAGAACTTGTAAGATATTGATATTTGCTTTACTGTGAGCACTTTACAACCACATCCTAGTAGTTCATAGGAACATTATTCTCGAATTTTGGTTCTTGTTTCTACTAATCATGACAGGTTCCAAAGATAGAAGTTCTTGGACGACGGACACATCTTCACCATCACGAGAGTTGGGACAACACACACAAGCATATGGTCAGGTTATCTCTTTACCATCATTTGAGGGTAGATTTAATCCTGCTATTTATCTAGCTTGGGAGCTTGAAGTAGAACAAGTTTTTAGTCACCATGATTTTTCTGAACTTGAGAGAGTACGAGCTACCATTAGAGCATTTACTGGTTTTGCTTCTGTTTGGTGGAGTGTACATTGTAAGAAAAACATTGATAACCAACCCACAACTTGGAAAGTTTTGAAAGCTGTAATGAGACAACAATTTTTCCCTCCTTATTATCGTCGTGAATTGCTTCGCAAATTTGAACAATTTAAATAAGGCAACAACACTGTTCATGCTTACTACCAAGAGTTCAAATCTTATATGCATCATTGTGACATAGAAGAATCTGAGAATGATACAATGAATAGAATTTTTGGTGGTTTGAACCATAATACTCAGGCAAGATTTCAGTATATTCCTCGTTGCATTACTGGTATGTATGCCCGTGCCTGTACCTTTGAGAGACAGATACAGGAGGATGCATTAGGTGACTACGACAACTACTATTCCAGTTCATGCTCACCACCGCCGGTGGGTTCCTCCATCATTGCACCTCGGATTATGAGCGCGGCATCAGCTCAAGGGTATGGTACATTGTCAACGTCCGTACCTACATCAGCTACATCTTTGCCACAAGGTAACAGTAAAGGTATTGATGATATAACTTCACATGAGAATGATGCATGCCTAGTTAACTTGAATGCGTCATGTATTGAGTTACCTGTTGATTTGAACACACCACCTATTTTAGAGAATCTTGTTACTGTCATGAATGCGTCATGTGATCAAACAACTGAAATATCAATAATTTTGAGTGCACCCATTGAATTAACTGTTGATGCAAAAGAACTAATGTTTAATCATTTTGATATGGCCTCCAATCTTGGTGATGATTCTGTGTCCAATGACTTATTGCATGTTTGCTTATTTAAGCATGTTGTAGCATGTAAATTTGATGGAAGTAAGGTTTATTCACCAAAGTTGGGATGGTTTAATGATGAACATTGCGAATCTTTTGAAATGAATAAGAGCTTCACTTATATGTGCAAACCGAGTTCTAATATTTTCATGCCTTCTACTTCTTGTGATAATTTTTTGGCTTTAGTTTTTATGAACTATGAAAGTTACTCATGTATACATGTGTCATACGTGCAAAAATCAAAGGAAGTTAAACTGGATGACATATACATATACAACATGTACACCTTGTCTCTTTTGTTAGCCACATTTCAGATTAAGCAACGCCGAGGACGGCTTTGTTTTCAAAAAGGGGAGGATGATGAGGACATGACTACCTTGGATACGACCAAAAATATTGCATACATGCATATTTGTCAGGTGATTTCTAATGCAAACTATTCAATAATCTATTTATGTTATCCAGAACAAAAATACTTCACACATTTTTGTGTTTTGTCTAATTGCAGGTGTATGGGACATTTGTATAATCCACATATGAAGATAAGGGAAAAAGGAGAAGTTTATGTTCTGTTCAAAAAGTCCTCTCACGTCACTTTTGGGCCAAGAGAAGATAGAGTCCAAGTCTTTCACGTTCTGAATTCAGATTCGGACTGCACAAACATACCTGACTCAAAACGCCAACAACTTTTTCATACGGACTCCGAATTGGGTGATTCGTTTTTTGTTGGAAACTAGATTTCGTGCTCTTTCCAACCCAATTGGATTCACCTTCAAATTGGTCCGGAGCGTTGAGTTACGGACGAAACAATCTGACGTTGCAGCAGAATCCGAGTCAAACTACAAGCCCAAAGGTGTTGCATCACCTCCACTTGGGCCCATGAGCCTTGTACGACCTAGGGTTAGTTTTAGGCTGCCTTTGGACGTCCTCCCACCTCCTTGGCCGCCACCCCTTGCTCCTATATAAGTAGATCCATCTAGTAGCTTTTTCCTTGGGATTTGTTTAGTTAAAAGTTAGCCATTGCAACTTCGTGTACTTCGTTTGTGTCCAACGACCAGACCAAAACCGCTTACGAATCCCCACAATTATCAATACCTCATATATATTTGCAATATTCAGATTGCTTTATCATATTCTTGCTCGTTCTTCGATTGCTTGCAGGAATAGACCTTCGTGGTCAGGCTGACCGTGCTTCCGGTATCGTCAGTAACCTCAGGAGATTGGTTTAGCAATTGCTAAGTGATAGAGGCAAAGGTGTCCCGTCTTTCGATAAGATGGTGGATATCGCTTTGGTGGAAGTCGACTTTGACGATCCGACTACGAACGTGCGAGGACGTCGCGCCTTAGCAATCGCTAAACCAACTCCGAGAGGTTATTGACCACGCCGGAGCACGATCAACCTGACCACAAGGGTCTATTGCCTGCGAGCAAACGAAGAACAAGCAAGAAACTAAGATTGCAATCTGGATATTGCGAATATAAGATGAAAGCTTTATTGATCAAGGTGGGGTTCTGTGACGCCTTTGTCTGGTCGTTGAACACAAACGAAGTACGCGAAGTTGCAGCTATGGCGAACTTTTAATCTAAACAAAACCCAAAGTCTAAACGATGCCCTAAGGGCTGTATATATGGAGGAAGAGGGGGGGAATTTCATGGCCCTTGGTGGAGGGGTCCGAAATCAACCCTATCTCTTGTTTCCCCACACATACGGACTCTAAAAATAGCCTATAATTATGTATTTCGAAATTACATGGGCCTGGCCCAATAATAAGGTGACGCAGCACCTAAAATAGCCTCGGGACGAAATTTATGAAGTGGCATCTTGTATATTTCGTCCAAGGCTTCATGCACCCATTATGGTGGCTTCAAAGTCCTGAAATCATCACTTGTAACTCCATTCTTGTTCTTGCTCCAATGTTCATCCTTCTCCAAGCTAGGCCCTTCATTTGTAAGCAAAACAAATGTATCCAATTTAGGCAGCATCATATTCTCATGAACATTAGAATCGTTACCAAGAAACGAAAGTACCTGGTAATTTAGTTGGCGTGCACGAGCTCTAGTAATTGGTCCAGTATGTATAGCAGCAGGGGCTGTGGGTGTAACAATTGTATTGATGTCCTCATCATCCTCCCCTTCTTGAAATGAAGTCGTCCTCGACGGAAGTTCATCTTCCTCACCCAAATAAGGCTTCAAATCTGCAATGTTAAAAGTGGGACTAACCCCAAAATCTGCAGGCAGCTCAAGTTTATATGCATTATCATTTATTTTCTCTAACACCTTAAAGGGACCATCAGCACGTGGCATTAACTTTGATTTGCGCAAATCAGGAAATCTATCCTTACGCAAATGTAACCAAACAAGATCTCCAGGTGCAAACACAACATGTTTTCTACCCTTATCTCCAGCAAGTTTATATTTAGCATTCATGCGCTCAATGTTTTCCTTAGTTAAATAATGCATTTTTAAAATCAATTCAGCACGTTGTTTAGCATCAAAATTAACCTTCTCCGAAGATGGAAGAGGCAACAAATCAATAGGTGCACGAGGTAGGAAACCATACACAACTTCAAAAGGGCACATCTTAGTAGTAGAATGCAATGAACGATTATAAGCAAATTCAATATGAGGCAAGCATTCCTCCCACATTTTCTTATTATTCTTCAAAACAGCCCTAAGCATAGTAGACAACGTTCTATTGACTACTTCAGTTTGTCCATCAGTTTGGGGGTGACAAGTAGTACTAAAAAGCAGTTTAGTCCCCAACTTAGCCCATAAACATCTCCAAAAGTGGCTAAGAAATTTAGTATCACGATCTGAAACAATAGTATTTGGCACACCATGCAAGCGAATAATTTCACGAAAGAACAAATCAGCAACATTAACAGCATCATCGCTTTTATGACATGGTATAAAGTGTGCCATTTTCGAGAATCTATCCACGACAACAAATATGCTATACCTCCCCTTCTTTGTTCGAGGTAAACCTAAAACAAAGTCCATAGATATATCCTCCCAAGGAACACTAGGTACAGGCAAAGGCATATATAAACCATGAGGATTGAGTCGTGACTTAGCTTTTTGACATGTAGTGCAGCGAGCAATAAAACGCTCAATATCCCGTCTCATCTTTGGCCAAAAGAAATGTGTAGCAAGTACGTCCGCCGTCTTCTTCACGCCAAAGTGTCCCATTAATCCTCCTCCATGCGCCTCCTGCAACAACAAAAGACGAACGGAGCTAGCTGGAATGCATAGCTTGTTAGCACGAAACACAAATCCATCCTTAACAACAAACTTGTTCCACATTCTTCCTTCTTTACAATTCTGCATTACATCTTTAAAATCAGCATCATGCACATATTGATCTTTGATGGTCTCCAAACCAAATATTTTGAAGTCAAGTTGTGAAAGCATAGTATAGCGACGCGACAATGCATCAGCAATAACATTTTCTTTTCCCTTCTTGTGTTTAATGACATAAGGGAAAGTCTCAATGAATTCAACCCATTTAGCATGTCTACGATTCAGTTTAGCTTGACTTTTAATATGTTTCAAAGATTCATGATCAGAATGTATAACAAATTCTTTGGGCCATAAATAATGTTGCCATGTTTCTAAAGTCCGAACAAGTGCATATAATTCTTTATCATAAGTAGAATAATTCAGACTAGGCCCACTCAATTTTTCAGAAAAGTATGCAACAGGTTTGCCATCTTGTAATAACACACCTCCTAATCCAATTCCACTAGCATCACATTCAAGCTCAAAAGTCTTATTAAAATCAGGAAGTTGGAGTAAAGGAGCATGTGTCAACTTATCTTTCAATACCGTGAAGGCTTCTTCCTGTGCGGTACCCCAAACAAAAGGCACATCCTTCTTTGTAAGCTCGTTGAGAGGTGCAGCAATGGTGCTGAAATCTCTCACAAAACGCCTATAAAATCCAGCGAGGCCAAGAAAACTCCTCACTTGTGTGACCGTTTTGGGCTGCGGCCAACTCTCAATAGCTTCAATCTTGGCTTTGTCAACTTCAATTCCCTGTGGAGTAACAACATAGCCAAGAAAAGATACTCGGTCGGTGCAAAAGGTGCACTTCCCAAGGTTACCAAACAAACGTGCATCACGTAGAGCAATAAAAACAGCACGTAAATGTTCCAAATGTTCTTCCAAAGATCTGCTATAAATCAGTATGTCATCAAAGTAAACTACCACAAATCGTCCAATGAAAGCACGTAAAACTTCGTTCATTAATCTCATGAAAGTACTAGGTGCATTAGTTAACCCAAAAGGCATGACTAACCACTCATATAATCCAAACTTAGTTTTAAATGCTGTTTTCCATTCATCTCCCAATTTCATACGAATTTGATGGTAGCCACTACGCAAATCAACTTTGGAGAATATTGTAGAGCCACTCAATTCATCAAGCATATCATCTAGCCTAGGAATAGGATGACGATAACGAATATTAATATTATTAATGCCTCTACAATCAACACACATACGTGATGTACCATCCTTTTTCGGCACTAGAATAATAGGAACAGCACAAGGACTAAGGGATTCGCGTATATAACCTTTGTCGAGAAGCTCTTGTACTTGGCGCATAATCTCCTTCGTCTCCTCTGGATTGGTACGGTATGGTGCACGGTTTGGCAGTGAAGCACCGGGAATTAAGTCAATCTGATGCTCAATCCCTCGAATAGGCGGTAATCCCGGTGGCACGTCTTGTGGAAAGACGTCAGCGAACTCCTGCAAAATGTTAGTGACAGCAGGCAAATGTAACCAAACAAGATCTCCAGGTGCAAACACAACATGTTTTCTACCCTTATCTCCAGCAAGTTTATATTTAGCATTCATGCGCTCAATGTTTTCCTTAGTTAACTCATGCATTTTTAAAATCAATTCAGCACGTTGTTTAGCATCAAAATTAACCTTCTCCGAAGATGGAAGAGGCAACAAATCAATAGGTGCACGAGGTAGGAAACCATACACAACTTCAAAAGGGCACATCTTAGTAGTAGAATGCAATGAACGATTATAAGCAAATTCAATATGAGGCAAGCATTCCTCCCACATTTTCTTATTATTCTTCAAAACAGCCCTAAGCATAGTAGACAACGTTCTATTGACTACTTCAGTTTGTCCATCAGTTTGGGGGTGACAAGTAGTACTAAAAAGCAGTTTAGTCCCCAACTTAGCCCATAAACATCTCCAAAAGTGGCTAAGAAATTTAGTATCACGATCTGAAACAATAGTATTTGGCACACCATGCAAGCGAATAATTTCACGAAAGAACAAATCAGCAACATTAACAACATCATCGCTTTTATGACATGGTATAAAGTGTGCCATTTTCGAGAATCTATCTACGACAACAAATATGCTATCCCTCCCCTTCTTTGTTCGAGGTAAACCTAAAACAAAGTCCATAGATATATCCTCCCAAGGAACACTAGGTACAGGCAAAGGCATATATAAACCATGAGGATTGAGTCGTGACTTAGCTTTTTGACATGTAGTGCAGCGAGCAATAAAACGCTGACCATTCCGTCTCATCTTTGGCCAAAAGAAATGTGTAGCAAGTACGTCCGCCGTCTTCTTCACGCCAAAGTGTCCCATTAATCCTCCTCCATGCGCCTCCTGCAACAACAAAAGACGAACGGAGCTAGCTGGAATGCATAGCTTGTTAGCACGAAACACAAATCCATCCTTAACAACAAACTTGTTCCACATTCTTCCTTCTTTACAATTCTGCATTACATCTTTAAAATCAGCATCATGCACATATTGATCTTTGATGGTCTCCAAACCAAATATTTTGAAGTCAAGTTGTGAAAGCATAGTATAGCGACGCGACAATGCATCAGCAATAACATTTTCTTTTCCCTTCTTGTGTTTAATGACATAAGGGAAAGTCTCAATGAATTCAACCCATTTAGCATGTCTACGATTCAGTTTAGCTTGACTTTTAATATGTTTCAAAGATTCATGATCAGAATGTATAACAAATTCTTTGGGCCATAAATAATGTTGCCATGTTTCTAAAGTCCGAACAAGTGCATATAATTCTTTATCATAAGTAGAATAATTCAGACTAGGCCCACTCAATTTTTCAGAAAAGTATGCAACAGGTTTGCCATCTTGAAATAACACACCTCCTAATCCAATTCCACTAGCATCACATTCAAGCTCAAAAGTCTTATTAAAATCAGGAAGTTGGAGTAAAGGAGCATGTGTCAACTTATCTTTCAATACCATGAAGGCTTCTTCCTGTGCGGTACCCCAAAGAAAAGGCACATCTTTCTTTGTAAGCTCATTGAGAGGTGCAGCAATGGTGCTGAAATCTCTCACAAAACGCCTATAGAATCCAGCGAGGCCAAGAAAACTCCTCACTTGTGTGACCGTTTTGGGCTGCGGCCAACTCTCAATAGCTTCAATCTTGGCTTTATCAACTTCAATTCCCTGTGGAGTAACAACATAGCCAAGAAAAGATACTCGGTCGGTGCAAAAGGTGCACTTCCCAAGGTTACCAAACAAACGTGCATCACGTAGTGCAATAAAAACAGCACGTAAATGTTCCAAATGTTCCTCCAAAGATCTGCTATAAATCAATATGTCATCAAAGTAAACTACCACAAATCATCCAATGAAAGCATGTAAAACTTCGTTCATTAATCTCACGAAAGTACTAGGTGCATTAGTTAACCCAAAAGGCATGACTAACCACTCATATAAGCCAAACTTAGTTTTAAATGCTGTTTTCCATTCATCTCCCAATTTCATACGAATTTGATGGTAGCCACTATGCAAATCAACTTTGGAAAATATTGTAGAGCCACTCAATTCATCAAGCATATCATCTAGCCTAGGAATAGGATGACGATAACGAATAGTAATATTATTAATGCCTCTACAATCAACACACATACGTGATGTACCATCCTTTTTCGGCACTAGAATAATAGGAACAGCACAAGGACTAAGGGATTCGCGTATATAACCTTTGTCGAGAAGCTCTTGTACTTGACGCATAATCTCCTTCGTCTCCTCTGGATTGGTACGGTATGGTGCACGGTTTGGCAGTGAAGCACCGGGAATTAAGTCAATCTGATGCTCAATCCCTCGAATAGGCGGTAATCCCGGTGGCACGTCTTGTGGAAAAACGTCAGCGAACTCCTGCATAATGTTAGTGACAGCAGGAGGCAAAGAGGAAGGCACGTCCTCGAATGAAAATAATGCCTCTTTGCACACAAAAGCATAGCAAACAGATTTGCTGAAATCTAGCTCATCAATATCAGATTTGGTGGCAAATAAACATGCACTTTTCAATTTAATTTCAGAAGCAACACTAGATGGTTTATTATTAAGCTTCATTTGTTGCTCAAATTCTTTTGCCACAATCTGATTTTCACTCTTATTCTTCTCCTGTTGTGCTTTATTAGCTCTATTAATATCATCTTTCAAAATGGAATCAGGAGTCATAGGAAGCAAAGTAATATTTTTATCCTTATGAACAAGAGTATAGTGATTGTTTCTACCATGGTGTACAGAATTTTTATCAAATTGCCATGGTCTACCAAGTAATAAGGAACATGCTTGCATAGGTACCACATCACAATCAACATAATCAGCATATGTAGAGATACTAAAATGCACACGAACAGTACGTGTTGATAGAGGCGAGGGTGTCCCGATCTTTCGATGAGATGATAACTATCGATTTGGTGGAGACGACTTTGACGATCCGACTACAAACGTGCACGACGTTGCGCCTTAGCAATCGCTAAACCAATCTCCTGAGGTTACTGACGATGCCGGAAGCACGGTCAGCCTGACCACGAAGGTCTATTCCTGCAAGCAATCGAAGAACGAGCAAGAATATGATAAAGCAATCTGAATATTGCAAATATATATGAGGTATTGATAATGGTGGGGATCCGTAAGCGGTCTTGGTCTGGTCGTTGGACACAAACGAAGTACACGAAGTTGTAATGGCTAACTTTTAACTAAACAAATCCCCAGGAAAAGCTACTAGATGGATCTACTTATATAGGAGCAAGGGGTGGCGGCCAAGGAGGTGGGAGGACATCCCAAGGCAGCCTAAAACTAAATCTAGGTCGTACAAGGCCAATGGGCCCAAGTGGAGGTGATGTAACACCTTTGGACTTGTAGTTTGACTCGGATTCTGCTGCAGCATCAGATTGTTTCATCCACAACTCAACGCTCCGGACGAATTTGAAGGTGATTCCAATTAGGTTGGAAAGTGCACGAAATCTAGTTTCCAACAAAAAAAGAATCACCCAATTCGGAGTCCGTATGAAAAACTTGTGTGCGTTTTGAGTCAGGTGTGTCTGTGCAGTCCGAATCTGAATCCAGAACGTGAGAAACTTGGACTCTATCTTCTCTTGGGCCAAAAGTGACGTGAGAGAACTTTTTGGACAGCAAATAAACATCTCTTTCTTCCTTATCTTCATATGTGGATTGTACAAATGTCCCATACACCTGCAATTAGACAAAACACAAAAGTGTGTGAAGTATTTTTGTTCTGGATAACATAAATAGATTATTGAATAGTTTGCACTAGAAATCACCTGAAAAATATGCATATATGCAATATTTTTGGTCATATCCAAGGTAGTCATGTCCTCATCATCCTCCCCTTCTTGAAAATAAAGCCGTCCTCGGCGTTGCTTAATCTGAAATGTGGCTAACAAAAGAGACAAGGTGTACATATTGTATATGTATATGTCATCCATTTTTACTTCCCTTAATTTTTGCATATATGACACATGAATAGATGAGTAACTTGCATAGCTCATAAAATCTAAAGCCAAAAAATTAGCACAAGAAGTAGAAGGCATGAATATATTGCAACTCAGTTTGCACATATAAGTGAAGCTCTTATTCATTTCAAAAGATTGACAATGTTCATCATTAAACCATCCCAACATTGGTGAATAAACCTTACTTGCATCAAATTTACATGCTACAACATGCTTAAATAAGCAAACATGCAATAAGTCATTCAACACAGAATCATCACCAAGATTAGAGGTCATATCAAAATGATTAAACATTGGTTCTTTTGCATCAATAGTTAATTCAATGGGTGCACTCAAAATTGTTGGTATTTCAGTTGTTTGATCACATGGCAAAGTCAAATTATCAACATAGTCCTCTAAAATAGGTGATGTGATCAAAGTAGTGGGTAGCTCATCAGATGGTGCATTCAAATTGACAAGGCATTCATCATTCTCATGTAGAGATGGAAGATCAATACCTTTGTCATTACCTCTTATGATCAACTCAGATGATGTAGCCAATCTCAGGGGCGATGTGTCACATGGTGGAGGTGATGTAGTCCTGACAACAATGGATGTGGTTGTAATAGTATGCCTAGTAGTTGAAGGAACAATCATATCAACTCTTGGAATGTGCACCGTGCGCTTGTTCTCCTCGTGGCCAACACGTCGTTTTATTTCCTGTTCAGCTTTGCAAGCAAGATGAAACAAATGGTCCATAGGATAACACTCTTCATGAATTAGTATCTCTTGAATATCACGGTTTAATCCTCCCCAAAATCTATCCATAAAATCATCTTCACGTTCTTCTAAAGAGGAATGCAACAAGGTAGTTTGTAAATCATCATAATATTTTGTTACAGTTTCACTACCTTGTTTTAAGTGTTGCAACTTCTTAATCATGTCACGAGTATAATAAGCAGGGACGAAAGTATGTCGCATGGCAAGTTTCAAATCATCCCCAGTAGTAGGTATATAATCAGGGTGTAACCTACAATATTCACTCCACCAAACCAAAGCATAACCAGTGAAAGAACCAACCGCAACCTTAACCTTTTTATGTTCATCGAAATTATGGGAAGCAAATATATTTTTTATGTCGAACTCCCATTCAATATATAAAGCAGGTTTAAAACGGCCATTAAATGGTGGTATAGATACATTAACCTGATCATGTGCATTTGGATGTTTGTGCACCTCTCGTGACGGTTGTGGTATTTGCAAAGTGGTGGCACGTCTCCCGCGATCGACAAAGCCCATGAATTGACTCTAGATCCTGTCATGATTAGTAGAACAAGAAACAAAACCCAAAAATAATGTTCCTATAACTACTAGGATGTGGTGGTAAAACGCTCACAGTAAAGCAAATATCAATGTCTTACAAGTTCTTACCATGCAGCAGGCGGTGATCGGCAACTAGCGGTGTGAAGTATTCCGAATATTGAGTAAAGCGATTGCCAGGGGAGCGTACGTATACACGATGTAGAAATATGTGGAGCTGGGTTGGCTATATATGGTAGCAAAAGATTAGCAATAATCAATTCAAATATGCAATGTTGAATAAACACTCAACGACGGTACTGTGCTGGTCCTAGGCTAGACCGGACTAGAGACGCGAGCCTAGAACACTAATGAGGTCACGGCGTAGCACAACTAGCATCAATGAAGGACACTAAGTAGCTCTTGACAGCAAGATATAAGTGAAGATCACAACAGCGGTGAAGATAATGATGAAAAACAACTGCCAAGCAGGATATACAACAATTCTCTCTTCAACTTTCCTCTTGAAAAGTTTGAGACAATTTTCTAACAAATTCTTTCAAAGAATGCTACTAACTCAAGCTTTCCAATGCAAAAAGAATCACTCAATTCCGAGTTGATATGAGGAGTCAAAGAATTCTAAAACTGGCCTGAAAAATTGGAACAAGCTGTGTTCACGAACTTCGGAGGGCAAAAAGACCTATTTAGAAGCCGATTTTGATGTGTCAAATATTGAACTAGCTTCTGCAACTATTTAGATGCGGCTCGTCGCTATCTTCAATTTGAGTACTCACGGAGCCAAAACGGACTTCGTATGAGGAAGATACACCTGTTTTACTGAACAGTGCGCAAAACAGATTCCAATCCGAATTCAGGTACGAGATTGATTCTAGATAGATCCAATTTTTTTTCTTCTCTCTTTTTTTTCTCACGCTTTTTTTTTTCTTCTCTCTCTTTTTCTTTTTTTTCTTTCCTTTTTTCTCTCTTTTTTTTCTTTATCTTCTTTTTCTCCCTCTTTCCAAGACAAACTAGATAAGATGCAGATTCGATCTGGCGAAGATGTGAGTGACCTCAACTATGATTATGACAATAAACAGTGCGTAGCACGTGGTGGAAATTGGTGGATGGGATGGTGGACAGCGGATGGGATAATGATGCAGCGGCTGCGTGACTAATATGAACAGAACTCGAAACTCTAAAGGAACTATACACTAAGACCAGCAACTCGACACGGCGATGCAACCGATAATTCAATAATGCAAACAATGAAAAGAAAATTGCAAAGGCTCAGTCTGGCTAGGACAAATGATGAATAGATCTAACTTTTGTTTTGTGGCTTTTTCTCGGACAATAGGTAAGAAAATAAATCTAATCTAGGAAAAACTGGAAATTCTCACCGAGCAACCTGAAAACTGATACCACTTGATAGAGGCGAGGGTGTCCCGATCTTTCGATGAGATGATAACTATCGATTTGGTGGAGACGACTTTGACGATCCGACTACAAACGTGCACGACGTTGCGCCTTAGCAATCGCTAAACCAATCTCCTGAGGTTACTGACGATGCCGGAAGCACGGTCAGCCTGACCACGAAGGTCTATTCCTGCAAGCAATCGAAGAACGAGCAAGAATATGATAAAGCAATCTGAATATTGCAAATATATATGAGGTATTGATAATGGTGGGGATCCGTAAGCGGTCTTGGTCTGGTCGTTGGACACAAACGAAGTACACGAAGTTGCAATGGCTAACTTTTAACTAAACAAATCCTCAGGAAAAGCTACTAGATGGATCTACTTATATAGGAGCAAGGGGTGGCGGCCAAGGAGGTGGGAGGACATCCCAAGGCAGCCTAAAACTAAATCTAGGTCGTACAAGGCCAATGGGCCCAAGTGGAGGTGATGTAACACCTTTGGACTTGTAGTTTGACTCGGATTCTGCTGCAGCATCAGATTGTTTCATCCACAACTCAACGCTCCGGACGAATTTGAAGGTGATTCCAATTGGGTTGGAAAGTGCACGAAATCTAGTTTCCAACAAAAAAAGAATCACCCAATTCGGAGTCCGTATGAAAAACTTGTGTGCGTTTTGAGTCAGGTGTGTTTGTGCAGTCCGAATCTGAATCCAGAACGTGAGAAACTTGGACTCTATCTTCTCTTGGGCCAAAAGTGACGTGAGAGAACTTTTTGGACAGCAAATAAACATCTCTTTCTTCCTTATCTTCATATGTGGATTGTACAAATGTCCCATACACCTGCAATTAGACAAAACACGAAAATGTGTGAAGTATTTTTGTTCTGGATAACATAAATAGATTATTGAATAGTTTGCACTAGAAATCACCTGAAAAATATGCATATATGCAATATTTTTGGTCATATCCAAGGTAGTCATGTCCTCATCACGTGTTACCTTAACTTTGCCGCTGTTGTTGAACCATTGGATTTAGTAAGGATGTGGATGTGGTCTTGTGGTGAGAGAAAGCTTCTCCACCATCTCCATGCTAGCCAAGTTGTTGCAGCTCCCTCCATCTATGATGACGCGCACAGAACGTTCCTTCACAACTCCCTTGGTATGGAACAAATTGTGCCTCTGATTTTGCTCAGCTTGTGTGACCTGCACACTCAAAACACGTTGAGCAACTAAACATTCATACCTGTCAGCGTCTTCAGGAGCCATGTATTGCGTCTCATGATCAGAATCATCTCCACCATGTTCTTCACGTGTAATAAGAGCCAAAGTCTCCTCATCATAGTCACTAGCGGACTCATATCCACCATCCGCGGTAGCAATCATCACACGCGGAGATTTGCATTCCCTCGCATAATGACCTCCTCCCTTACAACGACGACAAATAATATCACTCGTGTGCCCTGTTGATGCCATGGAAGAAGAAGAACGCTGTGCAGGCCCCGCAGGTGCTCTCTTGGCAGATAATGGTGGTTGTGCCTGTTTTTCTTGTATCACGGCTGGAGGTGGCACCGGATGGAGGTGCTGGTGCAGTTGAAGTAGAAGATGCACGTGGTGTCCATGATGAAGGTCGGCCTGCAGAAAAGTTAGTTCGCCCCAATGCTTGTCGATCCTGCACTTCACGTTCAGCTTTACAAGCAAGATGGAATAAACGAGTGATATTAGTATACTCCTTATAGTCTAGAATGGTCTGAATCTCTCTATTTAATCCACCCAGAAAACGTGCAAGCATAGCTTCATTCTCCTCAACAATACCACATCTAATCATGCCAGTTTGTAATTCCTGATAATATTCTTCTACAGAATTTTTCCCTTGTCTTAAACGCTGCAATTTTTGAAGCAATTCACGTTGATAATATGGTGGAACCCAACGCGTACGCATAGCAGTTTTCAAAGCAGCCCAAGTAGTTGGAATAGGATATAATCTACAATGTTCAGACCACCATACACATGCAAAACTAGTGAAAGCACAAACAACAGCAGCAACTCGTCTCTCCTCAGGATATTGTAAACATGTAAATCGTTGTACAGTTTCTAACTCCCAAGTAAGATATATATCAGGAACATATCTACCCTCAAATGGTGGAATATTCAATTTCAGTTTAGGAATATGGACATCATCTCGTACCTGAGGTGGTGGTGCAGGCCTACCATTACGAATATATACCTGAGGTCGACCTGCTGGTGGTGGTACAGGTGGCTGCATGTAGTGTTGATTTTGATCAACCTCATCCTCATAATCTCCCACATAATCATCCTCCTCCGCATCAGCAGTAGGAGCCACAGAAGTATCAACAGCAGCACCAACAGTTTGGCCAAACGCAAGAGGAACACGGCTTGCTCGGCGGAGGTCTGCTTCGCGACGTGGAGGTAGTCGTTGTTGTTGTTGTTGGAGAGGTGCGTTAGGTGCAGCGGGTGGTGGTGGTGGAAGATGCGCGAGCAATTCATTAAACTTGTTATCGAGCTTTGTTTCGAACGTCTTCTCAAGGCCAGTGATCTTCTCCATGGCCTCTTCAAAATTGTTCAGCACATCTTGCACCTGTTCAATCATCATTTGCTGAAACTTATCATGAAGCTCCTTGTTCGATAAATTCTCCCAGTCAATCTCGTCGGCTTGTGATCCTGGCATGGTTAGCAGCAATAGAAACACACAAGAATATGATCCTACAGACTACTAAGAAGTGGTGGTGGTGTATCACAAATCCGTCAAGCAAATCTCAAATTCTTACCAATTCTTACCCAGCAGCAGGCGGTGATCGGCAACCGTTGTAGTCAAAAACTCTCAAAGCTTGGATAGAGCGATTACCAGGGAGAGTCAAACACACGACGTAGATGTATGTGGAGCTGGGAAGGCTTATAGTATGGTAGCAAAAAGGGTCAGCAATAATCAATTCAGAGATGCAAAGTTGAATAAACGCTCAACGACGGTACTGTGCTGGTCCTAGGCTAGACTGTGCTAGAGACGCGAGCCTAGAACACCATAAAAATCACGGCGCGACACGTAAACAAGGGAAAAGCACACTCTGAATTTTTTTTCCGCTCTTTTATTTTTTTGCGCTGTTTTTTCTTTTGCGCTGCTTTTTTTTTGCGAAAAATCACTATAATGGCGAGTGTCTCAAAACTCTTCTTAGCTCAAACTGACAGGATGGGCACGAAATTTTTCGACCAATTTTTTTTTTTTCGACTGCCCGGACCCAAAAACTGGAAACGGGTCAAAAAAAACTTCCTATAATGGCACCTGTCTCAAAACACTCAGAAACACCTAAAAATAGGATAGCCAGAAATTTTTTCGAAAAATGCGTTTTCGAAAAATTTTGGGCCTAAACGGAGCGTGGCTACCCGACTTTTTTTTTTCCGAAACCTACTCCGGCAAGGAAAGACGAATCGAAATCTAGATGGATCCCGAAAACAAACCTAATAAGCAAGGAACTCGGATTGGTGGTGGATATATGGTGGTGGTATATGGCAGCGGTGGTGGTAGTGGTGGTAGTATATGGATATGGATCGGTGGTGGTATATGGGCACGGATTGGAGGTGGTATATGGATACGAATTCGGAGCGGTGGTGGTAGATGGCAGGGGCGATGATGATGGTGCGGCGGCGGCGTGACAACTTATGACCAGAACTCGAAACTCTAAAAGACTAGACTCTAAGATCAGCAACTAGACACGACGATGCAACCGCAAATTCAACAAAGCAAAACCCTAAAAAGATTATGCAAAGGCTCAAATTGGTTCGGATATGATGAACTAACCCTAATTTTTTTTTGGCTTTTTCGTGGACTGTAGGTATGAAGAACAGACTCGATCTAAACTACGAAAAACTGTAAAATCTCACCGAGCAACCTGGAAATCTGATACCACTTGATAGAGGCAAAGGTGTCCCGTCTTTCGATGAGATGGTGGATATCGCTTTGGTGGAAGTCGACTTTGACGATCCGACTACGAACGTGCGAGGACGTCGCGCCTTAGTAATCGCTAAACCAACTCCGAGAGGTTATTGACCACGCCGGAGCACGATCAACCTGACCACGAGGGTCTATTTCCTGCGAGCAAACGAAGAACAAGCAAGAAACTAAGATTGCAATCTGGATATTGCGAATATAAGATGAAAGCTTTATTGATCAAGGTGGGGTTCTGTGACGCCTTTGTCTGGTCGTTGAACACAAACGAAGTACGCGAAGTTGCAGCTATGGCGAACTTTTAATCTAAACAAAACCCAAAGTCTAAACGATGCCCTAAGGGCTGTATATATGGAGGAAGAGGGGGGGAATTTTGTGGCCCTTGGTGGAGGGGTCCGAAATCAACCCTATCTCTTGTTTCCCCACACATACGGACTCTAAAAATAGCCTATAATTATGTATTTCGAAATTACATGGGCCTGGCCCAATAATAAGGTGACGCAGCACCTAAAATAGCCTCGGGACGAAATTTATGAAGTGGCATCTTGTATATTTCGTCCAAGGCTTCATGCACCCATTATGGTGGCTTCAAAGTCCTGAAATCATCACTTGTAACTCCATTCTTGTTCTTGCTCCAATGTTCATCCTTCTCCAAGCTAGGCCCTTCATTTGTAAGCAAAACAAATGTATCCAATTTAGGCATCATCATATTCTCATGAACATTAGAATCATTACCAAGAAACGAAAGTACCTGGTAATTTAGTTGGCGTGCACGAGCTCTAGTAATTGGTCCAGTATGTATAGCAGCAGGGGCTGTGGGTGTAACAATTGTATTGATGTCCTCATCACTAAGGAGCAACGTCGTGCACGTTTGTAGTCAGATCGTCAAAGTCGTCTCCACCAAATCGATAGTTATCATCTCATCGAAAGATCGGGACACCCTCGCCTCTATCAAGGGATGATGAGGACATGACTACCTTGGATACGACCAAAAATATTGCATACATGCATATTTGTCAGGTGATTTCTAATGCAAACTATTCAATAATCTATTTATGTTATCCAGAACAAAAATACTTCAGACACTTTTGTGTTTTGTCTAATTGCTGGTGTATGGGACATTTGTATAATCCACATATGAAGATAAGGGAAAAGGAGAAGTTTATGTTCTGTTCAAAAAGTCCTCTCACGTCACTTTTGGGCCAAGAGAAGATAGAGTCCAAGTCTTTCACGTTCTGGATTCAGATTCGGACTGCACAGACATACCTGACTCAAAACGCTAACAACTTTTTCATACGGACTCTGAATTGGGTGATTCTTTTTTTGTTGGATAACATAAATAGATTATCGAATAGTTTGCATTAGAAATCACCTGACAAATTTGCATGTATGCAATATTTTTGGTCGTATCCAAGGTAGTCATGTCCTCATCACCTGCTGTACCGAAGCCAAAGCAGTCGAAGAAGCCAAAAGCTTCAAAGGCGGCCCCTTCACCAAAAATCTCAAGGGCGAAGCCATTGATCTGTCAAGTGATGAAGATCTTGGAGATGACGCTCTTGAGCAGCTCATCAAGAGCAAAGAAGAAGCTGAAATCTTCAACAATTTGCCTCTCTTTGATGTCGCCATCATCCACAACTTCATCGACGAATGGTTTGCCACACCAAACATCAGCTTCGAAGATCTGCAGCTGCCCGTTGGCCTCAGTGTCGCCTTCCAAGGCACTATTGCTTCAGAACATGCAATTGCCCAGCGCATTGTTGAACCGAAGTAGAAAATTGATCATGAAAAGGCTCAGTTCAAGAAGCATATGGCCAAGCTCAGCATGCAAGAAGTGAAGAGCTTCAAGATCATGTTGCACGAACTAAAGGAAAACATTCTGAAGAAGCATGCAGAAGCTCAAGGTTCGCGGGAGCGAATGAAGACTCTGGCAGACAGATGTGTGCAGGCCTACAATGAGGCCGAGAAGCGCAAGGCACTTGGGCGTCCTGGCATCGACCCCAAGATGGCCGCGAAGAAGAAGAAGAAGCCTGCTATGGCTGAACCAGAGGCACCAAGGCAAGAAGCAGTTCCAATTGTCTTCCCAACTGCAACGACTGGCTCGAAGCCAAAGAGCCGGTCAACCGCTTCAGAGCTCAAGAAGACGCGAACTGCAGAGGCTGAAGCCAGGAAGCGGAAACACTCTGAAGCCTCTCCTTCTGCCCCCACTCAAAAGAAGCAAAAGATCAAGAAAGCTCGGGCTGCTCCCATAGAGCCCTTGATGGTTGAACCCTTTCTGTCGTCTATCCTGACGCAGAACACAACTGACAGTTCATGAGCCTGCTTCCACAGAGGCTCCTGAAGCTGAAGACATACCAGCAGCCGACCCCATCGCTGCTGAAGACATTGGTCATCAGGACAATGTACAAGATGATGTAGCCCTTCCTCAGTATGAACACAGCGAACTCATCAGCATTGGTCGTCCTCTAACACCAATTGCACAAGATGCGTCATGGGCGGATCGCCCTCAAGAGGAAGAAGACAATGAGGCCCAGCCCACTCCAACCCCACAGGCGTCGTCTGTATTCCATAGGCTTCGCAAAGGTCCAAGGCCTCAAGTCTATGCTGAAGACATTCCGGCTGCATCAGCCGCAGAAGAAGCACCTCAAGTCTATGCTCCACCAAGAAGCAGTTCTCCAGGAGAACGTGCTTGTGACCGACCGTACAGCTAGTCAAGCGGAGGCTGAAAATATTGAGGCTGCCACAACCAACACTGAAGCTAATGTAGAGCCCTCCCCACCAAAAGCTTCAGAAGATAGCGAAGCTACTGATCCAAACACTTCTGTTCCTGAGTCTGCTGTAGGTCCTCAATTTGATTACCATGTTGAGCACAGGCCTCATGTCCAGAAGCCAGTCCCAAGGCTGCCGAGGTTCCCAGGTCCTGCATCAGCACCTGGCTCCTTTAACATCAATAGCTTCAAGGCAGATAATACGTTCTTCAACAGCTCCAAGAACCCCTATTCAAGGGAAAGGATTTCATCAGATAGGTTCTGGAGCTATCCTCAGCGCAGCTACTATTCATGCATCCTATACAACCAAGGTCGCATCTTCCCGCACAAGCGCCTTGATGTTGAAGCTATTGCTGGTCTGCCCTGTCTAGAGGAAGCGTTGGATTGCTTCAAGCAAGTGGGTCTGCTGCAGTTTGTAACTGATGAAGAGCACTGGAATGAAGAGCTTCTGCTGCAATTCTATGCCACCCTCCACATCAAAGGATACAACAGAGATCCGAAGACTTGGGCCCCGGAGTGGATGACCGGCAATGTCCATCACGAAGCCAATGCATTTGATATCATTGAGCTCACCGGTCTGCCCACTCCTGGCGAATTCTTCGAGGAAGGTTGTCCACTACACACTAAAGCTCTTGAGAGCATATTCCAGAGGCCTGAACCGAATATGAGTCAGATGCTCTCCATGATGAAGCCATTGCCCCACGATGCTCCTTATCCAACAGAGTTCTTCGTTGAAGACTTTGAGTACCTGCCCAGAACCATCTATCACATTATCCGGCGGACTCTCTGGCCTATCAAAGGGCACTCTCCAAATGCCAAGATCGAGGGTGCAATGAAGACTCTGCTGTTTTGTATTCTTCATGGCAAAACGCTTCAACGCACAGGACTTCTTCATACGCCAACTAGCTGCATCAGGCTCAGATCTGTTTGGTTTAAAGTTCTATGCTCCTTGGGTAATGAGGCTGATCAAACTTCACTCTACCATCTCGTATCAGCCCTCAGCCCGCAACCATCGAATTTTCTTGCCTGATGTGGATACCTCTGCTGAAGCCATCTATCCTGAACCTGCCAAGCAACCTCTGAGTCTTTAGAATGCAGAACACCAGAGCTTCACTCAAAATGTTGAAGGTGTTGAAGCCATCTCCAGGGTGTATCCTTTGGCTGGCACTACACATGCACCACACCCTGCTTCAACTGAAGCCACTGACAGTGCAACTGCTTCAAGACCCAAGAAGCGCGCTCGTGTTCTCAATGACCGAGAGCTTCTTGTGGCCCTTCATCAAAAACAAGATAGGCATCATGACTGGCTAAAGTGTCAGATGAAAAGCCTCTTGGTGGATGTTAATCGTCTTCGAAATCTTGCCACCAAGAATGCTTTCGTTACCCATGAAACCTGTCGTCGTACATGGAAAGGGCTATCAATGATGTGTACTGAAGCTGAACTTGAAGAGGATGGCTTCACTGAGCGATTCAAGTTTGACACCACACCTCCTAGAAGGGCTGTGATGCGAAGCACACCATCACTTGAAGACTCTATGTTCTCTTCATCTGCTGCGACAGTAACTGCACGAGTCATCGAGGATGAAGACGATGCAACTTCACCACCACCCTCTTCTGCACCACCAAACACCTCCAACGACCCTGCTGCTCCTGGGAACGAGTAGACACTCTATGTCTTCAAACCTTTTTGGTCCTTGATGACAAAACGGGGAGAAGCATATGGGTTGATAGTCTTCAAGCGGGTCCATATGGGCGGGTGCTTTATGTTTTGTTATATTTTGCTTCGTGCTTACAACTCTCGTTTTACATTTGGTTCTTATGAGTTGTAACACTTAAACCAGATGGTCGTCTGCTACTTGTTTGCCACCCTGTTTTGCGAAGATAAATTCCGCATGTGCGACGATAAATTCCGCACTTATCTCATTCTGCAGACGTCCATTTTCCATTATGCATGTCATTATCTTCATATACCTTCACATGCATAGTGGATTGTCATCATAAGTTGAAGTGGATCTCCACAAGTACAACCTGCCATGTGCATTTGCATTCCAAAGGCAAATTACTTATATGCACATCTTCAGGGGAAGCCCTTGCAACTTATGAAGACAATTCCCTATCCTTTACAAATTTCACAGATTATATTCCCCGTTGAAAACTTCAACTAGTTTGTCATCAATCACCAAAAAGGGGGAGATTGTAAGTGCATCTAGTGCCACCCCTAGTTGGTTTTGGAGTATTGACGACAAACCTAGTTGAGGGACTAATGTGTTTGTGAGAATTGCAGGATAACACAGGTAGAAGTCCCTCATTGATTCGGTTTTACTACCAGAGATGACCCCTAAAAATGTATGAAGACATTGAAGTCAAAGGTGGTATATGAAGATATTCATATTGAAGACTATGACAAAAGAAGACACGTTATGAAGCCTATGGAGCTCGAAGACGTAGATCTTTCGTAGTTCTTTTTCTTTTGTGTTGAGTCATAGGAACCACCTACTGTTAAGTGGGGTCCAGGAGAACCAGTCAGAATGACTAAAGTGATGCCTAAACCAAAAACCTATGTCTTCGAGTGAAGACAATGAGAGCGAATCTTGTCCAGAGCCGGACAAGTCAGCTTTGCTTGTAGCCCAAGTAAAGTTGCCATGAGAGTTTGAAATCTGACTGTTGAGACACGTGTTAGTTCCTTAGTGACCCAGGGTCATTTCGGACAAATCAGGTCGGGTTGCCAAGTGGCTATAAATAGCCCACCCCCTACAACCATAAACGGTTGGCTGCTCAGATTTCAGTGCACGGCTTTTGTCGTTTGAGAGCAACCCACCTCGAAGCCTTTGAGAGAAAATTCCTAGCGAGGAGAAAAGCCCTAACCACCCAAAGACAAAGAGAATTGGGCATCACTTAAGTCTTCTTGTCTGAGTGATCTGAAGACTTATTACACTTGAGGACTGTGCATCCCCAGACGGTTAGGCGTCGCGTTCAGAGCATCCAAGAGACATTGTGGATTGCCAGTGAACGAAGTCTGTGAAGGTTTGGGAGTCTACCTTGAAGACTTACCAGAGTGATTGGGCGAGGACTATGTGACCTTAGCTCAAGGAGAATACGGTGAGGACTTGGTGTCCTGAGCTGCGTGCTCAAGGCTGGGTGTCCGGGACTGTGTGTCCTAAGGTTTAAATACCTAGCCGCTCCAACCAGACGTACAGTTGTCACAGCAACTGGAACTGGTCCAACACATCATTGTCTTCAACGAGTCACTGGTTTCATCTTCACTTCCTTTTACTTACTGATCCCTCATTGTGAAGTCTTTGCGTGTCTGTTCTATCTTTTGTCTTCACAACGTGAGTGTATGATCTGTTTGGCTTCATAGTATCTTCCTACCTGATCCTTATTACACTACAGCTATTTGTCACTGTGCTTTCACTCTGTTGATACTTGACCATAGCTAGCCTAGTGTAGTCTAACTTCCGCTGCATAGTAAATAGGCATATCTCTACTGTTTGTCTTCATAACTTCCACATTTTGAAGACTTTCATAAAAATCGCCTATTCATCCCCCCTCTAGTCGATATAACGCACTTTCAGTTAATATCCGGTTGTAGAGAACTTGATACATAACTTAATTAAAATGAATCAACCGCGTGTGTAGCCGTGATGGTCTCTTTTCGGCGGAGTCCGGGAAGTGAACACGGCCTTGTGTTGTGCTTGAGCGTAAGTAGCTTCAGGATCACTTCTTGATCTTTATTAGCTTCTCGACCGTGCGTTGTTTCTCTTCTCGCTCTCGTTTGCATAAGTTAGCCACCATATATACTTAGTGATTTGCTGCAGCTCCACCTCACTACCCTTTCCTACCCTTAAGCTTAAATAGTCTTGATCTCACGGGTCTGAGATTGCTGAGTCCTCGTGACTCACGGTTACTTCCAAACAGATGCAGGTGCCAATGATGCCAGTGCAGGGGACGGTACCGAACTCAAGTGGGAGTTCGACAAGGATTCGGGCAGTTACTATGTTTCTTTTTCGGATGATCAATAGAGGAGCCCAGTTGGGACGATCGGGCATCTAGCATTTGGGGTTGTCTTTCTTTATTTTGGTTCTGTTCTCGGACCTGAAAGTGCTAGTTATCGACTAGAGGGGGCTGAATAGGCGATTTTTATGGAAGTCTTCAAAACATGGAAGTTTCGAAGATAATCAATAGAAATGAACCTATTTACATGCAGCGGAAGGTAGACTACACTAGGCAATCCATAGTCAAGTATTCAATGAAGTGAAAGCACAAAGACTAATAGCAGCTAGGCAGTATGGATCAGGATGGAAGACAGTATGAAGCCAATCAGAACAAGCAGTCACATAGTGAAGACAAATAGATTATGCAAACGGGCAATGACTTCACAAGGACCAACTGTAAATGAAGAGATGGGAAGGATAGAACCAGTTGCTTGTTGAAGACAATGATTTGTTGAACCAGTTCCAGTTACTGTGACAATTGTACGTCTGGTTAGGGAGGCTGAGAATTAACTCAGAAGACCGCGTCTTCACCTTATTCCCCTTGAGCTAAGGACACCCAGTCCTCGCCCAATCACTCTGGTAAGTCTTCAAGGTAGACTTCCAAACCTTCACAGACTTCGTTCACCGGCGATGCACAATGACTCTTGGATGCTCAGAACGTGACGCCTAACCGGCTGGAGGATTCACAGTCCTCAAGTGTAATAAGTCTTCAGATCAGACAGACAGGAAGACTTAAGTGATGCCTAACACTCTTTGGCTCTGGGTGTTTAGGGCTTTGTCCTCGCAAGGATTTCTCTCTCAAAGGCTTCGAGGTGGGTTGCTCTCAAACGACAAAAGCCGTGCACTAACTCTGAGCAGCCAACCAATTTATGGTGTAGGGGGTGGGCTATTTATATCCACTAGGCAACCCGACCTGATTTGTCCAAAATGACCTTGGGTCACTAAGGAACTGACACGTGTTCCAATGGTCAAATTTTAAACACACACGACAACTTTACTTGAGCTACAAGCAAAGCTGACTTATCCAACTCTGGATAAGATTTGCTCTCATTGTCTTCGCTTGAAGACATAGGATTTTGGTTAAGCATCACTTCAGTCATTCTGACTGGTTCACTTGGACCCCTCTTAACAGTATGGTGCTTCCTATGAATCAACAAAGAAGAAAAGGAAACAGCGAAACAACTAAGTCTTCGTGCTCCATAGTCTTCACGCGATGTCTTCTCTTGTCATAGTGTTCAATGTGAATACCTTCACATACCACCTTTGTCTTCAATGTCTTCATACATTTTTAGGGGTCATCTCCAGTAGGTAAACCGAATCAATGAGGGACTACTACCTGTGTTATCCTGCAATTCTCACAAACACATTAGTCCCTCAACCAGGTTTGTCGTCAATACTCCAAAACCAACTAGGGGTGTCACTAGATGCACTTACAATCTCCCCCTTTTTTGGTGATTGATGACAAACTAGTTGAAGTTTTCAACGGGGATAAAAGTATGTGAAATTGTAAAGGATTTAAGTATTGTCTTCGTAAGTAGCAGGAAGGCTCCCCCTGAAGATGTGCATATAAGTATTTTGCCTTTGAATGCAAATGCACATGGCAGGTTGTACTTGCGGAGCTCCTCTTCTACTTATGAAGACAATTCATCATGCATGAAAGTATATATCAAAGATAATGACATGCATAATGAAAAAATGGACGTCTGCAAGATGACTTCGTGCGGAATTTATCGTCGCACATGCGGAATTTATCATCGCATCACATAGTGTCGAAAAGGTAGCAGACGACCAACAACTTTAAGTGTTACAACTCAAAACGAACCAAATGTTTTAAATTTGAGAGTTGTAAGCACTTGGCAAATGAAGCAAAAAAGTAAAGCAACCACCCATATGGACCGGCTTGAAGACTATCAACTCATATGCTTCTCCCCCTTTTGTCAGTAATGACCAAAAAGGTTTGAAGACACAGAGTTTTCTACTCGTTCCCATGAGGAGTAGGCGAAGCAGCAGGGTCGTTGTTGAGGTCCGGTGGTGCAGAAGAACTCGGTGCAGTGTTGACACGCGCTGAAGTTGGAGGTGGTGAAGTGGCATCATCTTGATCATCGATGACTCTGGCATTCACCGTCGTAGCTGAGTAAGAATAGTCAGAGTCTTCAAGGGAGGGAGTCTGACGCAAGTGAGCATTCCTTGGAGGAGTTGAGTCAAACTTGAATCTTTATGTGAAGCCATCGTCTTGCAGATCAGCTTCAGCACTAAGCAATGTCAAACTCTTCCAGGACCTCTGACAGGTTTCATGAGTAACAAAGGCATTCTTGGTGGCAAGATTGCGAATGCGATTGACGTCCACCAAGAGGCTTTGTATCTGACGCTTAAGCTAGTCATGATGCTTATCCTATTTCTGATGTAGAGCGACGAGAAGCTCTCGGTCATTGATAACACGAGATCGCTTCCGAGGCCTTTGGGTAATGGTGCTTCCAGTGGCTTCAGTTTGGGCGCGAGGGGCACGTGTGTTGCCAGCCAAGGGATAAACACGAGAGACTGCCTGAACTCCTTCAATGGGCTGGGTGAAGCTTTGATGATCAACATTGTGAAGATAGATTGGATCTTCTGCAGGCTCTGGGTAAATAGCTTCAACAGACAGATCAACCTCTGGCAAGAATACAAGATGATTGCGTGCAGACGGCTGGTAGTTGAAGGCAGAGTGAAACTTGATAAGGCGCATTACCCATGGAGCATAGAACTTCAGACCAAAGATGTCGGAGCCAGATGCAGCTAACTGCCTGATGAAGAAGTCTCAAGCATTGAAGCTTATGCCATTGAAGATATAGAAAACCAAAGTCTTCATTGCTCCTTCAAGCTTCGCTGCAGATGAATGTCCTTTGACAGGCCATAGAGTCTTTCTGATGATATGGTAAATGGTGCGGGGCAGATACTCTAGATCTTCAACAAAGAATTCGGTTGGGTATTCAGCGTCGCGTGGCAAAGGCTTCATGATGCTCAGCATTTGGCTCATGTTAGGCTCAGGCTTCTGGAAAATGCTCTCCAAAGCATTCTGGTGTTGTTGACAGCCTGGTTCATAATATTCGCCAGGAGTGGGCAGGGTTGTAAGCTCAATGATGTCTTGGGCTTTACCTTCATGATGAACATCTCCTGTCATCCACTCAAGGATCCAAGTCTTCGGATCCCTGTAGTATCCACGAATGTGGAGGGTAGCATATAATTGAAGCAGAAGTTCTTCATTCCAGTGTTCCTTGGCAGTCACAAAGTTTAGCAGACCCGCATCACGAAAGCAGTCAAGGGCTTCTTCAAATCATGGCAGTCCAGCAATGGCTTCACAATCAAGACGCATATTTGGGAAGATGCGCCCCTGATTGTACAAGATGCAAGAATAGTAGCTTCGCTGCTGATAACTCCAGAATCGATCTGAGGAGATTCTTGGCCTTGTGTAGGAATTCTTGTCACTGTCAAAGAATGTGTTGTGTGCCTTGAATCCATTCAGATTAAACGATCCTAGGGACATTGCAGTACCTGGGAACCGTGGTAGCCTTGGCTTTGGCTTCTGTACTTGAGGCCTGTGCTCCACATGATAGTCAAATTGAGGGCCGGGAGCAGGCGGAGGAACCAGAATTGGCCAGCGGACTGTAACAAGCTAACCACGATCATATGCTTGCTCGATGGTGTGTGGCCTGGGAGGTGGTACAGGAGCAGAGGCATTGGCTTCAAGCTGCAGATTTGCATCAGGTGTAGCATGAGCTTCAAGTGCAATGACATCTGGCACCACATTAGCTTCAGGCGCCACATTAGCTTCATCCATGACAACGTCATTGGCTTCAATGTTGATGTTGGTGGCCGCCTCAGTATTGGTAACCTCCACTTCAGGAGCTGGAGGGTCGGACACGTTCTCCTCGAGAACAACTTCAGGGTTGGACGGAGGTGTAGCAACTCTTTCCTCATCTCTTGGTTCTTCTTCTTGATCATCGGCTGATGCAGCCGGAGTATCTTCAGCAGTTTTGGCTTCAGATTCAGGGATGTTCACAGTAGGAGAGGCTTCAGGAAAGACTTCACGTGAAATGGATTGGCGCTCTTCTCCTTCTGGAACAATTGACAGAGAGACCTGTGGCCTTGGTCATTTACGAAGCATGCAGAACGCTGGCGACGCTTGTGGAGATGGAGTTGATTGGGCCACAAAGTCTTCATCTTCAATCACCGGAGTGGTGACTTGAGTTGGGGGAGTATCAGGTGTTTCTGCTTGACGGGGGGAGTCTTGTGGGTGATCAGCCCATGAGTCATCCTGAGCAATTGGCGTCAATGGGTGACCAATGCTGATGAGTTCGTTGTTCGTGACAACAGGCAATGAAACCAATTTAAGCTCGATCTGAGGAAGGACTTCATCATCTTCAACATTGTCATGAGGACTAATGTCCTCAGCTGTGGTGGGGTCAACAGCTGAATTCTCTTCAGCTTCAGGAGCCTCTGTGGAAGCAGGGTCATGAACTATCATTCGACATTCTTGTTGTGCAGATTCAGGATGAGCAATAGAAATCGGCTCGACAACCAGGGGTTGTGGAAGCAGCCCGGACTCTCTTCTCCGTTTTTCTTTTCCTGGTTGGGGGAGCATCATCAGTGGTGGCTTTGGTCTTGCGCTTTCTGCCTTCGACTTCAACTGCTCTAGTTTTCTTGAACTCTGAAGCCACTATGGGGACCTTAGGCTTCGAGCATGTCATACTGGCTGGGAAGACAATGCGAGGTTCTTCCTGCCTTGATGCTTCTGGTTCTGCCACAGCTGGCTTCTTCTTCTGGGCAGCCATTCTGATAGAGGCTAAGGTGTCCCGATGTTTCGATGAGATGGTGGCTATCGTTTTTTGTGGGAGTCGACCTTGACGATCCGACTACGAACGTGCGAGACGTCGTGCCTTAGCAATCGCTAAACCAACTTCCGAGGGTTATTAACCACGCCGGAGCACGATCAACCTGACCACGAGGGTCTGTTTCCTGCGAGCAAACGAAGAACAAGCAAGAAACTGAGATTGCAATCAGGATATTGCGAATATAAGATGAAAGCTTTATTGATCAAGGTGGGGTTCTGTGACGTCTTGGTCTGGTCGTTGGACACAAACGAAGTACGCGAAGTTGTAGCTATGGCGAACTTTTAATCTAAACAAAACCCAAAGTCTAAACGACGCCCTAAGGGCTGTATATATGGAGGAAGAGGGGGGGGGGGGAATTTCGTGGCCCTTGAGGGTGGGGTCCGAAACCAACCCTAACTCTTGTTTCCCCACACATACGGACTCTAAAAATAGCCTATACTTAAGTATTTCGAAATTACATGGGCCTGGCTCATTAATAAGGTGACGTAGCACCTAGAATAGCCTATGGACGAATATTATGAAGTGGCATCTTGTATATTTCGTCCAAGGCTTCATGCACTCCTTATGGCGGCTTCAAAGTCCTGAAATCATCACTTGTAACTCCTTCTTGATCCCCTTGCGCATGCCATCAACTCCATGCGTGTTCTTGCTCCAATGTTCATCCTTCTCCAAGCTAGGCCCTTCATTTGTAAGCAAAACAAATGTATCCAATTTGGGCAGCATCATAATCTCATGAACATTAGAATCATTACCAAGAAACGAAAGTACCTGGTAATTGGCGTGCGCGAGCTCTAGTAATTGGTCCAGTATATGTAACAGTAGGGGCTGTGGGTGAAACAATGGTATTGATGTCCTCATCATCCTCCCCTTCTTGAAATGAAGTCGTCCTCGATGGAAGCGCATCTTCCTCATCCAAATAAGGCTTCAAATCTGCAATGTTAAAAGTGGGACTAACCCCAAAATCTACAGGTAGCTCAAGTTTATATGCATTATCATTTATTTTCTCTAACACCTTAAAAGGACCATCAGCACGTGGCATTAGCTTTGATTTGCGCAGATTAGGAAATCTATCTTTACGCAAATGTAACCAAACAAGATCTCCAGGCGCAAACACAACATGTTTTCTACCCTTATCTCCAGCAAGTTTATATTTAGCATTCATACGCTCAATGTTTTCCTTAGTTAACTCATGCATTTTTAAAATCAATTCAGAATGTTCTTTAGCATCAAAATTAACCTTCTTTGAAGATGGAAGAGGCAACAAATCAATAGGTGCACGAGGTAGGAAACCATACACAATTTCAAAAGGGCACATCTTAGTAGTAGAATGCAATGAACGATTATAAGCAAATTCAATATGAGGCAAGCATTCTTCCCACATTTTCTTGTTATTCTTCAAAACAGCCCTAAGCATAGTAGACAATGTTCTATTGACTACTTCAGTTTGTCCATCAGTTTGGGGGTGACAAGTAGTACTAAAAAGCAGCTTAGTCCCCAACTTAGCCCATAAACATCTCCAAAAGTGGCTAAGAAATTAAGTATCACGATCTAAAACAATAGTATTTGGCACACCATGTAAGCGAATAATTTCACGACAGAACAAATCAGCAACATTAACAGCATCATCGCTTTTATGACATGGTATAAAGTGTGCCATTTTTGAGAACCTATCCACGACAACAAATATGCTATCCCTTCCCTTCTTTGTTCGAGGTAAACCTAAAACAAAGTCCATAGATATATCCTCCCAAGGAACACTAGGTACAGGCAAAGGCATATATAAACCATGAGGATTGAGTCGTGACTTAGCTCTTTGACATGTAGTGCAGCGAGCAACAAAACGTTCAACATCCCGTCTCATCTTTGGCCAAAAGAAATGTGTAGCAAGTATATCCTCCGTCTTCTTGACGCCAAAGTGTCCCATTAATCCTCCTCCATGCGCCTCCTGCAACAACAAAAGACGAACGGAGCTAGCTGGAATGCATAGCTTGTTAGCACGAAACACGAATCCATCGTTAAGAACGAACTTGTTACAAGTTCTCCCTTCCTTACAATTCTGCAATACATCTTTAAATTCAGCATCATGAACATATTGATCTTTGATGGTCTCCAAACCAAATATTTTAAAGTCAAGTTGTGAAAGCATAGTATAACGACGAGACAAGGCATCAGCAATAACATTTTCTTTACCCTTCTTGTGTTTAATGACATAAGGGAAAGTCTCAATGAATTCAACCCATTTAGCATGTCTACGGTTCAGTTTTGCTTGACTTTTAATGTGTTTCAAAGATTCATGATCAGAATGTATAACAAATTCCTTGGGCCATAAATAATGTTGCCATGTTTCTAAGGTCCGAACAAGAGCATATAATTCTTTATCATAAGTAGAATAGTTCAGACTAGGCCCACTCAATTTTTCAGAAAAGTATGCAATAGGTTTTCCATCTTGTAATAACACACCTCCTAATCCAATTCCACTAGCATCACATTCAAGCTCAAAAGTCTTATTGAAATTAGGAAGTTGGAGTAAAGGAGCATGTGTCAACTTATCTTTCAATACCGTGAAGGCTTCTTCCTGTGCGATACCCCAAACAAAAGGCACATCCTTCTTTGTAAGCTCGTTGAGAGGTGCAGCAATGGTGCTGAAATCTTGATAGAGGCAAAGGTGTCCCGTCTTTCGATGAGATGATGGATATCGCTTTGGTGGAAGTCGACTTTGACGATCCGACTACGAACGTGCGAGGACGTCGCACCTTAGCAATCGCTAAACCAACTCCGAGAGGTTATTGACCACGCCGGAGCACGATCAACCTGACCACGAGGGTCTGTTTCCTGCGAGCAAACGAAGAACAAGCAAGAAACTGAGATTGCAATCTGGATATTGCGAATATAAGATGAAAGCTTTATTGATCAAGGTGGGGTTCTGTGATGCCTTTGTCTGGTCGTTGAACACAAACGAAGTACGCGAAGTTGCAGCTATGGCAAACTTTAATCTAAACAAAACCCACAGTCTAAACGGCGCCCTAAGGGCTGTATATATGGAGGAAGAGGGGGGGAATTTCGTGGCCCTTGGTGGAGGGGTCCGAAATCAACCCTATCTCTTGTTTCCCCACACATACGGACTCTAAAAATAGCCTATACTTATGTATTTCGAAATTACATGGGCCTGGCCCAATAATAAAGTTGACGCAGCACCTAGAATAGCCTCGGGACGAAATTTATGAAGGGGCATCTTGTATATTTCGTCCAAGGCTTCATGCACCCATTATGGTGGCTTCAAAGTCCTGAAATCATCACTTGTAACTCCGTTCTGGTTCCCCTTGCGCATGGCATCATCTCCATGCTTGTTCTTGCTCCAATGTCCATCCTTCTCCAAGCTAGGCCCTTCATTTGTAAGCAAAACAAATGTATCCAATTTAGGCAGCATCATATTCTCATGAACATTAGAATCATTACCAAGAAATGAAAGTATCTAATAATTTAATTGGCGTGCGCGAGCTCTAGTAATTGGTCCAGTATATGTAGCAGTAGGGGCTGTGGGTGTAACAATGGTATTGATGTCCTCATCATCCTCCCCTTCTTGAAATGAAGTCGTCCTCGACGGAAGCTCATCTTCCTCACCCAAACAAGGCTTCAAATCTGCAATGTTAAAAGTGGGACTAACCCCAAAATCTGCAGGCAGCTCAAGTTTATATGCATTATCATTTACTTTTTCCAACACCTTAAAGGGACCAGCAGCACGTGGCATTAGCTTTGATTTGCGCAAATCAGGAAATCTATCCTTACGCAAATGTAACCAAACAAGATCTCCAGGTGCAAATACAACATGTTTTCTACCCTTATCTCCAGCAAGTTTATATTTAGCGTTCATACGCTCAATGTTTTCCTTAGTTAACTCATGCATTTTTAAAATGAATTCAGCACGTTGTTTAGCATCAAAATTAACCTTGTCCGAAGATGGAAGAGGCAACAAATCAATAGGTGCACGAGGTAGGAAACCATACACAACTTCAAAAGGGCACATCTTAGTAGTAGAATGCAATGAACGATTATAAGCAAATTCAATATGAGGCAAGCATTCCTCCCACATTTTCTTATTATTCTTCAAAGCAGCCCTAAGCATAGTAGACAATGTTCTATTGACTACTTCAGTTTGTCCATCAGATTGGGGGTGACAAGTAGTACTAAAAACCAGTTTAGTCCCCAACTTAGCCCATAAACATCTCCAAAAATGGCTAAGAAATTTAGTATCACGATCTGAAACAATAATATTTGGCACACCATGCAAGCGAATAATTTCACGAAAGAACAAATCAGCAACATTAACAGCATCATCGCTTTTATGACATGGTATAAAGTGTGCCATTTTCGAGAATCTATCCACGACAACAAATATGCTATCCCTCCCCTTCTTTGTTCTAGGTAAACCTAAAACAAAGTCCATAGATATATCCTCCCAAGGAACACTAGGTACAGGCAAAGGCATATTTAAACCATGAGGATTGAGTCGTGACTTAGCTTTTTGACATGTAGTGCAGCGAGCAATAAAACGCTCAACATCCCGTCTCATCTTTGCCCAAAAGAAATGTGTAGCAAGTACGTCCTCCGTCTTCTTCACGCCAAGTGTCCCATTAATCCTCCTCCATGCGCCTCCTGCAACAACAAAAGACGAACGGAGCTAGCTGGAATGCATAGCTTGTTAGCACGAAACACAAGTCCATCGTTAACGACAAACTTGTTCCACATTCTTCCTTCTTTACAATTCTGCATTACATCTTTAAAATCAGCATCATGCACATATTGATCTTTGATGGTCTCCAAACCAAATATTTTGAAGTCAAGTTGTGAAAGCATAGTATAGCGACGAGACAATGCATCAGCAATAACATTTTCTTTTCCCTTCTTGTGTTTAATGACATAAGGGAAAGTCTCAATGAATTCAACCCATTTAGCATGTCTACGATTTAGTTTAGCTTGACTTTTAATATGTTTCAAAGATTCATGATCAGAATGTATAACAAATTCTTTGGGCCATAAATAATGTTGCCATGTGATAGAGGCGAGGGTCCCGATCTTTCGATGAGATGATGGATATCGCTTTGGTGGAAGTCGACTTTGACGATCCGACTACGAACGTGCGAGGACGTCGCGCCTTAGCAATCGCTAAACCAACTCCGAGAGGTTATTGACCATGCCGGAGCACGATCAACCTGACCACGAGGGTCTGTTTCCTGCGAGCAAACGAAGAACAAGCAAGAAACTAAGATTGCAATCTGGATATTGCGAATATAAGATGAAAGCTTTATTGATCAAGGTGGGGTTCTGTGACGCCTTTGTCTGGTCGTTGAACACAAACGAAGTACGCGAAGTTGCAGCTATGGCGAACTTTTAATCTAAACAAAACCCAAAGTCTAAACGATGCCCTAAGGGTTGTATATATGGAGGAAGAGGGGGGGAATTTCGTGGCCCTTGGTGGAGGGGTCCGAAATCAACCCTATCTCTTGTTTCCCCACACATACGGACTCTAAAAATAGCCTATACTTATGTATTTCGAAATTACATGGGCTTGGCCCAATAATAAGGTGACGCAGCACCTAAAATAGCCTCGGGACGGAATTTATGAAGTGGCGTCTTGTATATTTCGTCCAAGGCTTCATGCACCCATTATGGTGGCTTCAAAGTCCTAAAATCATCACTTGTAACTCCGTTCTTGTTTCCCTTGCGCATGCCATCATCTCCATGCTTGTTCTTGCTCCAATGTTCATCCTTCTCCAAGCTAGGCCCTTCATTTGTAAGCAAAACAAATGTATCCAATTTAGGCAGCATCATATTCTCATGAACAATAGAATCATTACCAAGAAACGAAAGTACCTGGTAATTTAGTTGGCGTGCACGAGCTCTAGTAATTGGTCCAGTATGTATAGCAGCAGGGGCTGTGGGTGTAACAATTGTATTGATGTCCTCATCATCCTCCCCTTCTTGAAATGAAGTCGTCCTCGACGGAAGTTCATCTTCCTCACCCAAATAAGGCTTCAAATCTGCAATGTTAAAAGTGGGACTAACCCCAAAATCTGCAGGCAGCTCAAGTTTATATGCATTATCATTTATTTTCTCTAACACCTTAAAGGGACCATCAGCACGTGGCATTAACATTGATTTGCGCAAATCAGGAAATCTATCCTTACGCAAATGTAACCAAACAAGATCTCCAGGTGCAAACACAACATGTTTTCTACCCTTATCTCCAGCAAGTTTATATTTAGCATTCATGCGCTCAATGTTTTCCTTAGTTAACTCATGCATTTTTAAAATCAATTCAGCACGTTGTTTAGGATCAAAATTAACCTTCTCCGAAGATGGAAGAGGCAACAAATCAATAGGTGCACGAGGTAGGAAACCATACACAACTTCAAAAGGGCACATCTTAGTAGTAGAATGCAATGAACGATTATAAGCAAATTCAATATGAGGCAAGCATTCCTCCCACATTTTCTTATTATTCTTCAAAACAGCCCTAAGCATAGTAGACAACGTTCTATTGACTACTTCAGTTTGTCCATCAGTTTGGGGGTGACAAGTAGTACTAAAAAGCAGTTTAGTCCCCAACTTAGCCCATAAACATCTCTAAAAGTGGCTAAGAAATTTAGTATCACGATCTGAAACAATAGTATTTGGCACACCATGCAAGCGAATAATTTCACGAAAGAACAAATCAGCAACATTAACAGCATCATCGCTTTTATGACATGGTATAAAGTGTGCCATTTTCGAGAATCTATCCACGACAACAAATATGCTATCCCTCCCCTTCTTTGTTCGAGGTAAACCTAAAACAAAGTCCATAGATATATCCTCCCAAGGAACACTAGGTACAGGCAAAGGCATATATAAACCATGAGGATTGAGTCGTGACTTAGCTTTTTGACATGTAGTGCATCGAGCAATAAAACGCTCAACATCCCGTCTCATCTTTGGCCAAAAGAAATGTGTAGCAAGTACGTCCTCCGTCTTCTTCACGCCAAAGTGTCCCATTAATCCTCCTCCATGCACCTCTCCAACAACAACAACAACAACGACTACCTCCACGTCGCGAAGCAGACCTCCGCCGAGCAAGCCGTGTTCCTCTTGCGTTTGGCCAAACTGTTGGTGCGGCTGTTGATACTTCTGTGGCTCCTGCTGCTGATGCGGAGGAGGATGATTATGTGGGAGACTATGAGGATGAGGTTGATCAAAATCAACACTACGTGCAGCCACCTGTACCACCACCAGCAGGTCGACCTCAGGTATATCTTCGTAATGGTAGGCCTGCACCACCACCTCAGGTACGAGATGATGTCCATATTCCTAAATTGAAATTGAATATTCCACCATTTGAGGGTAGATATGTTCCTGATATATATCTTACTTGGGAGTTAGAAACTGAACAACGATTTACATGTTTACAATATCCTGAGGAGAGACGAGTTGCTGCTGCCGTTTGTGCTTTCACTAGTTTTGCATGTGTATGGTGGTCTGAACATTGTAGATTATATCCTATTCCAACTACTTGGGCTGCTTTGAAAACTGCTATGCGTACGCGTTGGGTTCCACCATATTATCAACGTGAATTGCTTCAAAAATTGCAGCGTTTAAGACAAGGGAAAAATTCTGTAGAAGAATATTATCAGGAATTACAAACTGGCATGATTAGATGTGGTATTGTTGAGGAGAATGAAGCTATGCTTGCACGTTTTCTGGGAGGATTAAATAGAGAGATTCAGACCATTCTAGACTATAAGGAGTATACTAATATCACTCGTTTATTCCATCTTGCTTGTAAAGCTGAACGTGAAGTGCAGGATCGACAAGCATTGGGGCGAACTAACTTTTCTGCAGGCCGACCTTCATCATGGACACCACGTGCATCTTCTACTTCAACTGCACCAGCACCTCCATCCGGTACCACCTCCAGCCGTGATACAAGAAAACAGGCACAACCACCATTATCTGCCAAGAGCGCACCTGCGGGGCCTGCACAACGTTCTTCTTCTTCCATGGCATCAACAGGGCACACAAGTGATATTATTTGTCGTCGTTGTAAGGGAGGAGGTCATTATGCGAGAGAATGCAAATCTCCGCGTGTGATGATTGCTACCGCGGATGGTGGATATGAGTCCGCTAGTGACTATGATGAGGAGACTTTGGCTCTTATTACACGTGAAGAACATGGTGGAGATGATTCTGATCATGAGACGCAATACATGGCTCCTGAAGACGCTGATAGGTATGAATGTTTAGTTGCTCAACGTGTTTTGAGTGTGCAGGTCACACAAGCTGAGCAAAATCAGAGGCACAATTTGTTCCATACCAAGGGAGTTGTGAAGGAACATTCTGTGCGTGTCATCATAGACGGAGGGAGCTGCAACAACTTGGCTAGCATGGAGATGGTGGAGAAGCTTTCTCTCACCACAAGACCACATCCACATCCTTACTACATCCAATGGTTCAACAACAGCGGCAAGGTTAAGGTAACACGTACTGTTCGTGTGCATTTTAGTATCTCTACATATGCTGATTATGTTGATTGTGATGTGGTACCTATGCAAGCATGTTCCTTATTACTTGGTAGACCATGGCAATTTGATAAAAATTCTGTACACCATGGTAGAAACAATCACTATACTCTTGTTCATAAGGATAAAAATATTACTTTGCTTCCTATGACTCCTGATTCCATTTTGAAAGATGATATTAATAGAGCTAATAAAGCACAACAGGAGAAGAATAAGAGTGAAAATCAGATTGTGGCAAAAGAATTTGAACAACAAATGAAGCCTAATAATAAACCATCTAGTGTTGCTTCTGAAATTAAATTGAAAAGTGCATATTTATTTGCCACCAAATCTGATATTGATGAGCTAGATTTCAGCAAATCTGTTTGCTATGCTTTTGTGTGCAAAGAGGCATTATTTTCATTCGAGGACGTGCCTTCCTCTTTGCCTCCCGCTGTCACTAACATTTTGCAGGAGTTCGCTGACGTTTTTCCACAAGACGTGCCACCGGGATTACCGCCTATTCGAGGGATTGAGCATCAGATTGACTTAATTCCCGGTGCTTCACTGCCAAACCGTGCACCATACCGTACCAATCCAGAGGAGACGAAGGAGATTATGCGTCAAGTACAAGAGCTTCTCGACAAAGGTTATATACGCGAATCCCTTAGTCCTTGTGCTGTTCCTATTATTCTAGTGCCGAAAAAGGATGGTACATCACGTATGTGTGTTGATTGTAGAGGCATTAATAATATTACTATTCGTTATCGTCATCCTATTCCTAGGCTAGATGATATGCTTGATGAATTGAGTGGCTCTACAATATTCTCCAAAGTTGATTTGCGTAGTGGCTACCATCAAATTCGTATGAAATTGGGAGATGAATGGAAAACAGCATTTAAAACTAAGTTTGGATTATATGAGTGGTTAGTCATGCCTTTTGGGTTAACTAATGCACCTAGTACTTTCATGAGATTAATGAACGAAGTTTTACGTGCTTTCATTGGACGATTTGTGGTAGTTTACTTTGATGACATATTGATTTATAGCAGATCTTTGGAGGAACATTTGGAACATTTACGTGCTGCTTTTATTGCTCTACGTGATGCACGTTTGTTTGGTAACCTTGGGAAGTGCACCTTTTGCACCGACCGAGTATCTTTTCTTGGCTATGTTGTTACTCCACAGGGAATTGAAGTTGATAAAGCCAAGATTGAAGCTATTGAGAGTTGGCCGCAGCCCAAAACGGTCACACAAGTGAGGAGTTTTCTTGGCCTCGCTGGATTCTATAGGCGTTTTGTGAGAGATTTCAGCACCATTGCTGCACCTCTCAATGAGCTTACAAAGAAAGATGTGCCTTTTCTTTGGGGTACCGCACAGGAAGAAGCCTTCACGGTATTGAAAGATAAGTTGACACATGCTCCTTTACTCCAACTTCCTGATTTTAATAAGACTTTTGAGCTTGAATGTGATGCTAGTGGAATTGGATTAGGAGGTGTGTTATTACAAGATGGCAAACCTGTTGCATACTTTTCTGAAAAATTGAGTGGGCCTAGTCTGAATTATTCTACTTATGATAAAGAATTATATGCTCTTGTTCGGACTTTAGAAACATGGCAACATTATTATGGCCCAAAGAATTTGTTATACATTCTGATCATGAATCATTGAAACATATTAAAAGTCAAGCTAAACTGAATCGTAGACATGCTAAATGGGTTGAATTCATTGAGACTTTCCCTTATGTCATTAAACACAAGAAGGGAAAAGAAAATGTTATTGCTGATGCTTTGTCTCGTCGCTATACTATGCTTTCACAACTTGACTTCAAAATATTTGGTTTGGAGACCATCAAAGATCAATATGTGCATGATGCTGATTTTAAAGATGTAATGCATAATTGTAAAGAAGGAAGAATGTGGAACAAGTTTGTTGTTAACGATGGATTTGTGTTTCGTGCTAACAAGCTATGCATTCCAGCTAGCTCCGTTCGTCTTTTGTTGTTGCAGGAGGCGCATGGAGGAGGATTAATGGGACACTTTGGCGTGAAGAAGACGGAGGACGTACTTGCTACACATTTCTTTTGGCCAAAGATGAGACGGGATGTTGAGCGTTTTATTGCTCGCTGCACTACATGTCAAAAAGCTAAGTCATGCCTCAATCCTCATGGTTTATATATGCCTTTGCCTGTACCTAGTGTTCCTTGGGAGGATATATCTATGGACTTTGTTTTAGGTTTACCTCGAACAAAGAAGGGGAGGGATAGCATATTTGTTGTCGTGGATAGATTCTCGAAAATGGCACACTTTATACCATGTCATAAAAGCGATGATGCTGTTAATGTTGCTGATTTGTTCTTTCGTGAAATTATTCGCTTGCATGGTGTGCCAAATACTATTGTTTCAGATCGTGATACTAAATTTCTTAGCCACTTTTGGAGATGTTTATGGGCTAAGTTGGGGACTAAACTGCTTTTTAGTACTACTTGTCACCCCCAAACTGATGGACAAACTGAAGTAGTCAATAGAACGTTGTCTACTATGCTTAGGCTGTTTTGAAGAATAATAAGAAAATGTGGGAGGAATGCTTGCCTCATATTGAATTTGCTTATAATCGTTCATTGCATTCTACTACTAAGATGTGCCCTTTTGAAGTTGTGTATGGTTTCCTACCTCGTGCACCTATTGATTTGTTGCCTCTTCCATCTTCGGAGAAGGTTAATTTTGATGCTAAACAACGTGCTGAATTGATTTTAAAAATGCATGAGTTAACTAAGGAAAACATTGAGCGCATGAATGCTAAATATAAACTTGCTGGAGATAAGGGTAGAAAACATGTTGTGTTTGCACCTGGAGATCTTGTTTGGTTACATTTGCGTAAGGATAGATTTCCTGATTTGCGCAAATCAAAGTTAATGCCACGTGCTGATGGTCCCTTTAAGGTGTTAGAGAAAATAAATGATAATGCATATAAACTTGAGCTGACTGCAGATTTTGGGGTTAGTCCCACTTTTAACATTGCAGATTTGAAGCCTTATTTGGGTGAGGAAGATGAACTTCCGTCGAGGACGACTTCATTTCAAGAAGGGGAGGATGATGAGGACATCAATACAATTGTTACACCCACAGCCCCTGCTGCTATACATACTGGACCAATTACTAGAGCTCGTGCACGCCAACTAAATTACCAGGTACTTTCGTTTCTTGGTAATGATTCTAATGTTCATGAGAATATGATGCTGCCTAAATTGGATACATTTGTTTTGCTTACAAATGAAGGGTCTAGCTTGGAGAAGGATGAACATTGGAGCAAGAACAAGCATGGAGATGATGGCATGCGCAAGGGGAACAAGAACGGAGTTACAAGTGATGATTTCAGGACTTTGAAGCCACCATAATGGGTGCATGAAGCCTTGGACGAAATATACAAGATGCCACTTCATAAATTTCGTCCCGAGGCTATTTTAGGTGTTGCGTCACCTTATTATTGGGCCAGGCCCATGTAATTTCGAAATACATAAGTATAGGCTATTTTTAGAGTCCGTATGTGTGGGGAAACAAGAGATAGGGTTGATTTCGGACCCCTCCACCAAGGGTCACGAAATTCCCCCCTCTTCCTCCATATATACAGCCCTTAGGGCATCGTTTAGACTTTGGGTTTTGTTTAGATTAAAAGTTCGCCATAGCTGCAACTTCGCGTACTTCGTTTGTGTTCAACGACCAGACAAAGGCGTCACAGAACCCCACCTTGATCAATAAAGCTTTCATCTTATATTCGCAATATGCAGATTGCAATCTTAGTTTCTTGCTTGTTCTTCGTTTGCTCGCAGGAAACAGACCCTCGTGGTCAGGTTGATCGTGCTCCGGCGTGGTCAATAACCTCTCGGAGTTGGTTTAGCGATTGCTAAGGCGCGACGTCCTCGCACGTTCGTAGTCGGATCGTCAAAGTCGACTTCCACCAAAGCGAAATTCACCATCTCATCGAAAGACGGGACACCTTTGCCTCTATCACCAAGTAATAAGGAACATGCTTGCATAGGTACCACATCACAATCAACATAATCAGCATATGTAGAGATACTAAAATGCACACGAACAGTACGTGTTACCTTAACCTTGCCGCTGTTGTTGAACCATTGGATGTAGTAAGGATGTGGATGTGGTCTTGTGGTGAGAGAAAGCTTCTCCACCATCTCCATGCTAGCCAAGTTGTTGCAGCTCCCTCCGTCTATTATGACGCGCACAGAACGTTCCTTCACAACTCCCTTGGTATGGAACAAATTGTGCCTCTGATTTTGCTCAGCTTGTGTGACCTGCACACTCAAAACACGTTGAGCAACTAAACATTCATACCTGTCAGCGTCTTCAGGAGCCATGTATTGCGTCTCATGATCAGAATCATCTCCACCATGTTCTTCACGTGTAATAAGAGCCAAAGTCTCCTCATCATAGTCACTAGCAGACTCATATCCACCATCCGCGGTAGCAATCATCACACGCGGAGATTTGCATTCTCTCGCATAATGACCTCCTCCCTTACAACAACGACAAATAATATCACTTGTGTGCCCTGTTGATGCCATGGAAGAAGAAGAACGCTGTGCAGGCCCGGCAGGTGCGCTCTTGGCAGATAATGGTGGTTGTGCCTGTTTTCTTGTATCACGGCTGGAGGTGGCACCGGATGGAGGTGCTGGTGCAGTTGAAGTAGAAGATGCACGTGGTGTCCATGATGAAGGTCGGCCTGCAGAAAAGTTAGTTCGCCCCAATGCTTGTCGATCCTGCACTTCACGTTCAGCTTTACAAGCAAGATGGAATAAACGAGTGATATTAGTATACTCCTTATAGTCTAGAATGGTCTGAATCTCTCTATTTAATCCACCCAGAAAACGTGCAAGCATAGCTTCATTCTCCTCAACAATACCACATCTAATCATGCCAGTTTGTAATTCCTGATAATATTCTTCTACAGAATTTTTCCCTTGTCTTAAACGCTGCAATTTTTGAAGCAATTCACGTTGATAATATGGTGGAACCTAACGCGTACGCATAGCAGTTTTCAAAGCAGCCCAAGTAGTTGGAATAGGATATAATCTACAATGTTCAGACCACCATACACATGCAAAACTAGTGAAAGCACAAACATCAGCAGCAACTCGTCTCTCCTCAGGATATTGTAAACATGTAAATCGTTGTTCAGTTTCTAACTCCCAAGTAAGATATATATCAGGAACATATCTACCCTCAAATGGTGGAATATTCAATTTCAGTTTAGGAATATGGACATCATCGCGTACCTGAGGTGGTGGTGCAGGCCTACCATTACGAATATATACCTGAGGTCGACCTGCTGGTGGTGGTACAGGTGGCTGCACGTAGTGTTGATTTTGATCAACCTCATCCTCATAGTCTCCCACATAATCATCCTCCTCCGCATCAGCAGCAGGAGCCACAGAAGTATCAACAGCAGCACCAACAGTTTGGCCAAACGCAAGAGGAACACGGCTTGCTCGGCGGAGGCCTGTTTCGCGACGTGGAGGTAGTCGTTGTTGTTGTTGTTGTTGGAGAGGTGCGTTAGCTGCAGCGGGTGGTGGTGGTGGAAGACGCGCGAGCAATTCATTAAACTTGTTATCGAGCTTTGTTTCGAACGTCTTCTCAAAGCCAGTGATCTTCTCCATGGCCTCTTCAAAATTGTTCAACACATCTTGCACCTGTTCAGTCATCATTTGCTGAAACTTATCATGAAGCTCCTTGTTCGATAAATTCTCCCAGTCAATCTCGTCGGCTTGTGATCCTGGCATGGTTAGCAGCAATAGAAACACACAAGAATATGATCCTACAGACTACGAACAAGTGGTGGTGGTGGGTGTCACAAATCCGTCAAGCAAATCTCAAATTCTTACCAGTTCTTACCCAGCAGCAGGCGGTGATCGGCAACCGTTGTAGTCAAAAACTCTCAAAGCTTGGATAGAGCGATTACCAGGGAGAGTCAAACGCACGACGTAGATGTATGTGGAGCTGGGAAGGCTTATACTATGGTAGCAAAAAGGGTCAGCAATAATCAATTCAGAGATGCAAAGTTGAATAAACGCTCAACGACGGTACTGTGCTGGTCCTAGGCTAGACTGTGCTAGAGACGCGAGCCTAGAACACCAACAAAATCACGGCGCGGCACGTAAACAAGGGAAAAGCACACTCTGAATTTTTTTTTCGCTCTTTTTTTTTGCGCTCTTTTTTTTGCGCTGCTTTTTTTTTTGCGAAAAATCACTATAATGGCCAGTGTCTCAAAACTCTTCCTAGCTCAAACTGACAGGATGGGCACGAAATTTTTCGACCAAATTTTTTTTTTTCGACTGCCCGGACCCAAAAACTGGAAACGGGTCAAAAAAAACTTCCTATAATGGCACCTGTCTCAAAACACTCAGAAACACCTAAAAATAGGATAGCCAGAAATTTTTTCAAAAAATGCGTTTTCGAAAAATTTTGGGCCTAAACGGAGCGTGGCCAGAATTTTTTTTTTTTCCGAAACCTACTCCGGCAAGGAAACACGAATCGGAATCTGGATGGATCCCGAAAACAAACCTAATAAGCAAGGAACTCGGATTGGTGGTGGATATATGGTGGTGGTATATGGCAGCGGTGGTGGTAGCGGTGGTAGTATATGGATATGGATCGGTGGTGGTATATGGACACGGATTGGTGGTGGTATATGGATACGGATTCGGTGCGGTGGTGGTAGATGGCAGGGGCGATGATGATGGTGCGGCGGCGGCGTGACAACTTATGACCAGAACTCGAAACTCTAAAAGACTAGACTCTAAGACCAGCAACTAGACACGACGATGCAACCGCAAATTCAACAAAGCAAAACCCTAAAAAGATTATGCAAAGGCTCAGATTGGTTCGGATATGATGAACTAACCCTAATTTTTTTTGTGGCTTTTTCGTGGACTGTAGGTATGAAGAACAGACTCGATCTAAACTACGAAAAACTGTAAAATCTCACCGAGCAACCTGGAAATCTAATACCACTTGATAGAGGCGAGGGTCCCGATCTTTCGATGAGATGATGGATATCGCTTTGGTGGAAGTCGACTTTGACGATCCGACTACGAACGTGCGAGGACGTCGCGCCTTAGCAATCGCTAAACCAACTCCGAGAGGTTATTGACCACGCCGGAGCACGATCAACCTGACCACGAGGGTCTGTTTCCTGCGAGCAAACGAAGAACAAGCAAGAAACTAAGATTGCAATCTGGATATTGCGAATATAAGATGAAAGCTTTATTGATCAAGGTGGGGTTCTGTGACGCCTTTGTCTGGTCGTTGAACACAAACGAAGTACGCGAAGTTGCAGCTATGGCGAACTTTTAATCTAAACAAAACCCAAAGTCTAAACGATGCCCTAAGGGCTGTATATATGGAGGAAGAGGGGGGGAATTTCGTGGCCCTTGGTGGAGGGGTCCGAAATCAACCCTATCTCTTGTTTCCCCACACATACGGACTCTAAAAATAGCCTATACTTATGTATTTCGAAATTACATGGGCTTGGCCCAATAATAAGGTGACGCAGCACCTAAAATAGCCTCGGGACGGAATTTATGAAGTGGCGTCTTGTATATTTCGTCCAAGGCTTCATGCACCCATTATGGTGGCTTCAAAGTCCTGAAATCATCACTTGTAACTCCGTTCTTGTTTCCCTTGCGCATGTGTCACACCCTAGCTAGTCATGCATTAGAGTGTTGCATCATGTTTACTCATTCATCAGAAACTTGAAATGGGGATGACAGAACCCCCAGTCCCCTCTGAAACCAACTAGGGTTTACTAAAATAATTTTCAATGAACCTGAAATGCCCTTCTAAAATGCCCATCATTTTTGTCTTGGTTCAGAACCTCTGCAAAAGTGGTGCACATTTTCCTAGGCCATCCTAGGGTTTTTGAATTAAATCATAACTATTTGAATTTGGGCATTTAAAATTATATAAAATATTTAAATGCTCAAATATCTCCAAACTAAAATGTTTCATGTTGGAAATAATCCAACTATGGACCAGGAGTAGTTTGGTGATTTTTGGAGTTGTCTAGGTATTTTATTTAATTCAACAAAGTTGCAGATATATTAAATAAAAACAGAAA